>NW_021634802.1:0-100784 GCF_004799145.2 Neltuma alba | reverse complement strand
GAAGAACCTCATGACTATATTTAAGCTTACTTGGCACTTGAAAATACAATGGAGCGTCATGCTGAGTTCTAAGCTTTTCTGGTGAACTATCATTAAGGGGGTGTTTAGGTGAAAAGTTTGCTATATACGAAGCAAGTAATTATGTGAGAGGAGCTTTGTCTTGACTTGCATGGAAACACTTTGTTCTTTTGGAGTGAACCAAACACCCCCTAGAATGAATCTGCGGGAAATCTTTGTTTTCCCTTTTATTTGTATCCAACTTCCATTGTGTAATAATCTAAGGACAACTTAGCAATATCTAAACGAGTAACAGGATATATGTTGTCTTGCTCCTGCTGCAATGATCTTGCACCTTCGTGAAAGGTAATTTTTAAGCTTCAAATCTAATTCTAAGTTGATTATTTTGCTTTGTTTCTTCTTTATCATAATGAAAATATAATATTATTTGCTGGGGGCCCACAAATAATTTCACTTTGTCATAAGAAGGTTCAAAGTAGAACTGAATCTGGCTGACTTGGATTTATATGCATGAAACTGTGGTAGCATTAAGATGAATGCTTCTATTTCGGAGAAGTTTCATCGTTTTCTTAATGTATTGCATCAGAGGGTTCCAAATCTTATTGGGGGCAGTTTTGTTGACTCGAAATCATCTACATTCATCGATGTGATAAACCCTGTAAGTGTCGTTTTCATTTTTTAAGAGTGTGGGATATTGAGCTTATAGTTTTCTTTGTTGATTTGAGGAAGGCAAATTTCTGATGATGTTAACGTTGATAATAGGCAACACAAGAAGTTGTGTCACAACTTCCTTTGACTACAGATGAAGAGTTTAAAGCCGCAGTATCTGCAGCTAAAAGAGCTTTTCCATCATGGCGTAATACTCCAGTCACAACTCGCCAACGTGTTATGCTGAAATTCCAGGAGCTTATACGCAGAGATATGGCAAGCATAATAAGATTTTTTGTTACTTTGTTCATTCACGAATGTGTCCCCAACAGCTACACTGCCACCCATACCTGTAAGAGTTTTTCCGATGATGAGATTACATTGCTGATAAATACTTTGCAACTGTTTTAGGATAAACTCGCTCTGAACGTTACCACCGAACAAGGAAAGACATTGAAGGATGCACAAGGAGATGTATTCCGTGGGTTAGGTTAGCCTGTCCATTTGTTTCTGTAGAAGTTAATGTATTGAGAAAATGATTAAACTCATAATTTGATTATGAATTTCTCTCAAACTTTAATTGTCTTGTAGAGGTGGTGGAACATGCTTGTGGGATGGCAACTTTACAAATGGGGGAGTATGTTTCTAATGTATCGCATGGAATTGATACGTACAGCATTAGAGAGCCACTTGGTGTTTGTGCTGGGATATGTCCTTTCAACTTTCCTGCAATGATTCCCTTGTGGGTAAGCTGAACTCTACTTATTGGCGTGTAGTAGGCTATTAGGTGATCTTGAGATTTGGGTGGTACATCTATTTCTTTTATGCAGAGGTTTGTCATCCCTGTTAGCATGCACAATGTGGCAATGTATGGATGGCCCAAACACATCACCTTCGATAATAGCTTAATAAATATTAATCCATATCATTATTAGTCATCAAAGGAATTTAACGTAAATCATATTGCATTTCACTCAACAGTTGTCATTCTGTTCATTAAATCTACTCAGTGACAAATTCCAGATTTAAATTATCTAACTGCAGATGTTCCCAGTGGCAGTTACTTGTGGGAACACCTTCGTTCTAAAGCCATCAGAAAAAGATCCAGGTGATTTTTCTACTTTGGTTTGTCGTATGTTATTACCTTAAATTAACTCATCACATCATTGATGATAAATTGAAATTTCACTTACAATGACCTTTTCATCAATTTAAAGCTTTTTATTCTCATGGCTTTTCTTGAAATAAGTTAATCTGAGTTTTGGAATCAGTAGATGATATAATTTTCTTGGCTATGAACTTCACTAAGAAAAATTTATTGCTAGGGACATGGAATGCTGTCAATGGTCTTTACTAAATATAATATTTTTCAATTCTGACTAGATATGTTCTCCCGTGCAATGCGAAGAGTCTAAGAAATGGGCCACATTATTTATAGCTTATAAATAGCATGGCTTGCTGCAATACATTAGGTATATCACATTGATTAAATAATTAAATTAAATACTACGTAATACATAATAAAAGCTTCTCTGTCTGTACCTGTTATGATCGATGCTTATGTAATAACTGTGAATGCGTGTTTTCTAAACATCACCCTAACATGAAAAATAAGGCTAATGATACCTAAGGGACAAATTCATGTGCATTGACAGTGGCTATTTTCCTTACCTTCCATGGATAATCTTTTTACTTTTGATCGCTGAACATTTACGAATTTGTTTGGAGGGAGATTCTCATGTTCCTGTTTGTCTGAGAAGTCCATATTAGATTTTCAGTATCAATTATAGGTGTGGTCATAATTATTCATCCAATAGTGGATTATGTTTCCTATATCCTGAAAAAGTGACTGTTGGTTGCTGGCACACTACTGTCCCTAATCACAAGAATGCATTCATGCATCCACTTCTATGATTTATCATCTTTGGTTTCTTATGGCATACAGATAATTGTTTGCTGTAGTTGGAACTATATGACCATATCATGACTTTGGTGCTTTTTTAGGTGCTGCTGTAATGCTTGCAGAATTAGCATTGGAGGCTGGTCTGCCTGAAGGCGTCTTGAATATTGTTCACGGAACCAATGTATGTTGTCATTGATTCATTTAACTTCTGTTCCTGACCTGTTTCTTTTGATACATCTCGATGAAAGTACTCACATGCTCACTTGGATTATTTTAATATAACCATGAAGATGTTCTAAATTTTAACTAGAAGTTGAGTGAATTATTGTTTCACACCTTGGGTATTTGAAGGAAAACTCTATTAACAAATTCTAAAACTTTTTGTCCTATAGGCAACTAGTTACGGGTTTAAACAAGAAGTTGGATGTATTATTATTTCAAATGTTGAGTATTTGAATGAAAAATCAATGAACGAATTCTAAAATTATTATTCCAGAGGAAACAACTAGTTACTATTATGCTTCAATGCCACTCTGATTGGATAATTTTGTTATCTTTCCAATTGGTTCCAGGGTATTGTAAATGCTATTTGTGATGACGACGACATCAAAGCTGTATCTTTTGTTGGTTCAAATGTTGTAAGTGATCTCATGAATTTATTATTCCAGTCCAGTTCTTTTATGATGCCTCTTTATATGAACCTCAACTAAAGTTCCATTTTGATCAAGGGAAAACAAATAAGGGGAACTTTTGAAAATGTCATAAGTTCTCTTCTTTGGATGGATGGAAAAGCAAGGGACAGCTAATAAAGTATTATGAAGTTTTAAAATTTTCATTTCTCTTTGGACATTTAAAATTTTATTTGCTAATCCAAGGATAAAACCTGTTTAAATGCTTCTTTCATGAGAATGCTTGTGTTCATTGTATGCTCATCTGATCATCCTTTTCTATTTTTAAGGCTGGAATGCATATATATTCAAGAGCATCAGCTAAAGGAAAACGTGTTCAAGTAAGTGCAGTTCATCACTGGGGTTTCTTTTTCCTTAGAGAGATTGTTTATTCATGCACATGATATGATATGAAATCAACTTGGGTTGGAAACTTAATGAACTCTTGTTTTCAGTCTAATATGGGAGCAAAAAATCATGCAATTGTCATGCCTGATGCCAACGTTGATGCTACTGTGAACGCTTTAGTTGCTGCTGGCTTTGGTGCAGCAGGACAAAGGTGTATGGCTCTCAGCACAGTTGTTTTTGTTGGAGGATCAAAACCATGGTATCTTGCTTCGTATTCTCTTAAACTTATTTCATGATTATAACTTCAACAGCACCTTATACTTGTGATTAAATCTTGGCCACAAGATTTAAAGCAAGTCTTTGGCCTCTGCCTGGTTGTATCGTTTCTATTAATTTACCTTGTACTAAAACATGATTTCACATTTCTAAAGTTAGCAACTTATTATTTCCATGCCTTTCTGTAACCGTGAGGGGATTTGTCAGAGGATAGCCAGGTCCACGTATTTGAACTTGTTGTGATGATGTCTGTGGAAAATGTGTTCCAACTCTTTTTAGCTCCTAAAGCCACTAGCAATCTAGCAGTCTTTTCTATTTATTGAGGCATCTGGAATTTGGGTATAATTGCAGCCTTTATAATATCTTTCCAGGGAATCTATATTAGCGGAGCGTGCCAATGCACTCAAAACGAGTGTTGGAACTGATCCAGATGCAGACCTTGGTCCAGTCATCAGTAAACAGGTTTGTATGAGGTTTTACATGTACTCACTCCACATAGTGGATTTGAATTTTGAGCTAAACATCCCCGATAATTGGCTAAAAAGGGGGGAAAAAAGCCTAAACATCATAATCACAAATCATCAGAATAACTTGTAAGCATTACTGACATGGTTTCTAGATGAGCCTCTTTTTCACATTGATCGTTTGTATAGTTCTAGCTTTTTGTGTGACATTATTACTGCTTCCACAGGCAAAGGAGCGCATACACAAATTAATTCAATCTGGTGTTGAAAGTGGGGCCAGACTGCTGCTTGATGGAAGAAATTTAGTGGTAGCTTCCAAATCCTTGACTAGTTGTATTTTCATGTGTTTATTACACATTTACTTACTTTTGCATGTATGATCAGCATAACACCGTCAATCTTTTTCATTACCAGAAGTAGTTGGAAACTCAGGCAGCTGAAAGATTAATTTAAGTAAATACTCTGATTGGAGTAATCTATTTTCAACACGGCCCTTCCCTTCACCTGCTGAGCTCTACTAGAAAGTAAATAGTAAGAAAAAAATAATATAAAGTAAAATACAAGAGAAACAATAAAAATTTGGTGGAATACTTTACAAAGCTATGTTGACCAGTGTAGATATCTGGACGAGTAGTACTCATTTTTTAAGAGCAATTAGTGTCAACTGCATGGTGACTTGACCACGAGCCTATTCACCTGTTTCAAATATGAAATTTTTTATTTTAGATGTTTTTGGGATGAATTCCTAACTAATAACTCTATCAACCTTTTATCTAATTAGAAGTCAGTACTCAGTAAGCAACCAAGAAGAATTGTTTATTTCATCCCCCATAAATACAAGTAAAAGGAAATGCAATCTCATCCTTTAATCGGCAACCTGGTAAACATCTCATGATAATTGTGTTTAATTCATTTGTTTGGTCGTAGATATAAAGGGGAAATGCCTTATGACATCCCCATATATTTGGTTTGATCATGAGCCGTTGAGTTATGGTAGTTTTTTATCGTCCTTGCTTCCACTCCTCGACTTTCACCAGCCTGAAATTTAATAAATGAAGCTTTCTAAAAGGAAAGGAAAAATGGCACATTGAAGTATACATTAATGCGGAGATATTTCAGAAAAGCTATAGATGAGTTCTTGCATGGTCTTTTCAGTAGACTCTAGATTATCACCTTATAACGATTCCCCTCTTTTTCACTTAAAAAAATGAAGGTTGCTCACCAGTTTACTCATGCGTGGCAAGTAGGTTCCAGGCTATGAATCTGGCAATTTTATTGGCCCAACCATCTTATCAGATGTCGGTGCGAACATGGAGTGCTACAAGGTATCTTCTTTAAAGCCTGAACTGTCCAGAAATGTAGAAAAGTTTACATATAATTTAAACCTGGTTGGCTCTATAATGACCTTCGCAGGAGGAAATTTTTGGCCCAGTTCTTCTTTTCATGGAGGTGCGTTTGTGATCTGTCTTGTCTTTAAACTCCTTTAAGTTAAAAGTTTTTTCCCACCCTTTTTTTCCCTTGTCTTGTATTATATTTGGTGCTGTGTTAGTCTTTTTGCCCCGCATTTTATATAGAAACATGCTGATACAATGATTTTCTTTTCGTCTTTCCAGGCTGACAGTTTGGAAGAGGCCATAAACATTGTAAACAGAAACAAGTGTGTTAAAAAGTTTCTTATGTTTGTGATCATTTTCCGTTGAACAATATTCATTTCTTACTGGTGACTTCTCCAACAGATATGGAAATGGTGCTTCTATATTTACTACATCTGGTGTTGCAGCAAGGAAGTTTCAGACCGAGATTGAAGCTGGACAGGTAGAGTCACTCTAGATGCAATTTCTGATTATGCACATAAAGCAGGGAATTTTCCTCAACTAAACTAACAATTTGCTCCTGAGCTCAATTAATTATATACGACTTCCAGTCTTTTATATAAGATTTAGTTGAACAACAAATTAGATCTTATGTTAAGAACTAGGAGTAATACCTTTTATCCTTGAAAATTAGTTACTTGATGGACTAGTTCTTGGAAGGTAGTAATTTTGTTATGTATTTGGCTCTTTTCAACTGGCCAAGAGATGTTGAAGAGATTGAGAGGCAATGAGTTTATTATTTTAAATAATTAGCCTGCGTATTTGTTAACTTTTGTGGATTTAGACTAAATAAACCTAATAAAAAAAGGTAAACCTTCACTGGGTAACACAAAAAATGCCTTAGAAGGAAAATATAATAGCAGCGAGGGATTTTGACCAGTATATGAAATTTCGCAGTATTTACCGACCAAGTAACCTGTATTTTAGTTTTGGGTGTGTCGTCTTGCCCACCAATAGAAAGGAGAGGACTCAAGCTTTTTCTTGCGTGTTTATTAGTAAGGTCTTTAACAAAAATACCTTGAGAGAGCTTTTTGAGAAACCCAGTCATATTATGTTGGAGTCTAAACATCTGTCATGTTTTAATTGACAAACCTAATATTGAACATGATAAATATGTGCCTAGGTTTTGTTGTAAATGAAAATAACTGATATAAGATATTCTTGTGGATCATGACTTGTCCTGTGCTGAAACCAGGTTGGCATCAATGTTCCGATTCCAGTTCCATTGCCCTTTTTCTCATTTACTGGCAACAAGGCATCATTTGCCGGAGATCTCAATTTCTATGGTAAACAGTTTACCTCCAATCCAAAGCTTCCTCATCCCCACTTCATTTCTTTTCAACTTAAGTTTTATTAGTTACAGATTGTTCATGATTTAGACAACATCACTGAGCTTGTGTTTCGTGGTTTGAATGAACTACAGGGAAGGCTGGGGTTAACTTTTATACTCAGATTAAAACAGTGACTCAGCAATGGAAGGATTCTGCTGGTGGCAGCAGAATTAACTTGGCAATGCCGACCTCTCAAAAATCTTGATGAAACACTGTATAGTAGTTAAATTTGGATCCCTGGAAGCATTTCATATTTTAGAGGGTGAAATAGAGGCAGATAAAATAGAAGAGTGACCTTCGATTCTGTCGGACATATATAAGCACAGGTGAAATCTACTTTTCCCTCTCCCTCTATCTACTTTGGAGGTGAACTTTTTCAGAAGATCCAAATTTATTATGACAGTTTGGTTTTGTCTTTCTCCCCTTCGCCCCCAGGCTTGCTCTGTTCAATGAATAAAGGGACCCTTCCTCTTAGATGTGTCTTTAGATTTTCTGATCTCTTGAATAAAAGTGGATTGTAAATGACATATTTCCGCATCCATAATTTACAAAGATAAATTTGCAAATTATTAATTTTTTTTTTTTTACATATTCCGGTTCACAACATAATCACAGATCACAAGTGGCAATTCAATTCACGATCTAAATTATCATTTCCAGTTCTCTATAAAATCGACACTTTGCAATTTACATTTCGCAAAGAATAAGGAGGAAAGAGAAATCCAGTGCTCGTGAAAATTTAAGATAATTGAGAAGTATTTTTTAAAAAATAAATAAAATAAAACAGATAAAACCAGCCTACACATTTAATTATTGAAAAATTGTAAAGATAAATATTCTCAATGTTATTATACTTTGTTATTATCATAGTCAATTCATTATTATATTTTTTTGTATTTTTTTATTAGTAATAATTAATGTTATTGTATTTTATTTAATTTTAATTAAATTATATTATTTTAATATGACTAGTTTGATTCTAGTTTGGCCAATTAACTTTTAAATCATTACCTTAACTAGTTTTTCACCTGATCCCGTTTTTTAGCCTTGCTATAACTAATGTTTTAAAAGCCGAACTAGATATTGAACCGAAAAACCTAGCGGGTCATGATTCAAACGGTCGGATCGGTTGGACCGATGACGTAATAATTAAATTAAAAATAATATTATATACTTATATAATAATATAAATATAAAAATAGATATAGAAATTATTCTATGACTTGAGAATAAAAATAAACAAACTCACATATAATAATATATATCCTAATTCTCAACTCCCAACACAATAAAACTATTGAAATAAAAATTTTTTGACATTGTACCTTTGAATATGATATTATAATAGTACTATTTTTAATTTCCTTTTCAGCATAGAACCATTTTACTCTGTTTTTTTGGGCCAACTCTTTCACTGCAATTAATACATGTCAGATGGCTTTTTTTTATCCTCACAAGCAAAGATGTCGTTTCTTTTCAGTTTTACTTCTTCATTTTCTAAGTGTGGGGTATAAAAGTGATGTCTTTTCTGTCAGTCTTTCTTTTAAATTTTTGACAGTGCAGCAATAGGAGCAAGACCAGATGGCTTTTACTTTTTAGGTTTTACAGTGTATTCATGCTGCCTATAACCCATAAATGTCGTGGCTTTTTCTCCCCCATATAATTCTCATGCACATGTAGGGCCCACTCAAATATGTAAAACTTTTTAGTGAAAAATGTCGGTGCTTCGTTCCAATGACAATTAATGTGCCAGTTTCCTCATCATATCGGATATAATATTCCTCACAAAATTCCCTTGTTAATAATTTTTCGGGGAACTGCGAAACTGCAAGAATTTCTAGAAAAAATTTTCTCCAACTCTACCCTGGAACCAAAGGGGGGGGGGGACCTGTTCTTTGTAGGAGCAGTAAAACCTACTTGATATCTCTAAAATTCTCTGTAATGTCAGTTTTATTAAAACCTTTTTCTTTGTGTAATGAATTTAAATCCCGTTTCTTACACTCGGATCTCTAACTCTCAGGATTCAGACTATAAGATTACAGAAAATAATGGCGGGAACACATAACAGCATTTAGATAGGCGATACTATCTCCACTCCTGAGAACTAGTTAACTAATTTTAGTAAATTAAGAAAATAAATTACGTTATTTATTTGTAATAAATATGTATCATCTTTTTTAAAATATCTTTGCTAATCAAATTTATTGGCTAGAGCTATCATTATTAAAAGGATTATCTTAAAAAAATAAATAAATATTAGAAATAAAGTAGATTACGGTCTTATATTTAAAACTAAAATAAAAATTAAATGAAGTATTATGTTAAATAGCACAGGCAGTATAATATAACATCAACAATTTAAACAGTAAGGCTAATTATGTGTTCCTTTATACATCTCTTTTTTTGAAAAATAATGAAGAGCAAATGTAGAAGATGGGGAAAATGTATAGAATGTGTTAATTAATAATAAAATAACCCAAGCTCAAAGAAACACAAAAGATGAGCCAAATGTGTGTGTGTGTGTGTGTGTTTGTGTGTGTGGTTTACGCTGTTTTAACCTTTCAAAGCAAGAGATCGATCAATCCGAAAATGTAAAACTCAATTCAAGATCCAGCTTTTTTGAAAAAGACGCAATTGAGGTACAACTAGAAAGAATTTTCCATGGATTTGATAGTTTTTTCTTAGTAAAATCTTGATTTCAAATATATGATAGATAATTGTACGCGTGTCCTCGGTAATTTTTCCGTATATGCTAAACTAATTATGTAAACTATTTAGGATGCTCCCTATGATTTAATTTAATGGCTTTATTAATTAACCTGTAGCTACTCTATATATATATATATATATATACATATTGTAATGATAACTTCAAACCTTGCTAAGGACTGTTTTGATTTTGCTTTTTTTTTAATGATTTCTCAGAGAAAATAAATCAAAACTACACAATTTTGGACTATTTTTTTAAAAAAATTGTTAAAAAATACAAAACCGCGCAGTTCAATCACAGTAATTATATATCAAAACATCTATAATTTTAGCTAATGATTAAAATAAAAAATAGGAGGAATTATTGTTAGGTCCGAATGAAACAGGAAATGACGACACATTTAAAATGCTCACTTGCTTGGGACCTTGTAATAATTCTCCTAAAAAAAAAACTGAAAAATTGGGTTATTGTAAAAGACATGGGATATCCGCTGTAATGTTTACATTCCTTTGTAAAGGAGAGGACATTTTGTCTGGATGCCATCACTGCATAGTTGTTTCTATCTGCAAAATCTGGTGTTAATTAATTTCACATCACTGCTCTTAAAGTTCACACACCATGTGTTCATTGATTGTGCAACGACCTGTCAGTTGGATAACCATAAATACGGCAATTTAAAAAATATTTGGATGAAACCAAACTATAGTTTAAAAAATAGCTTTTGAAAAATAGATTCTAAGAAAAATAAATTTTGTGAAGAATAGATTTTGTGAAAAATTGATTCTGATAAAATGAGAGTGTTTAGATAATTGTTATCAGAAGCACTTTTTACATATACAAATTACTAAAAATGGTATAAGTTAATATGATAATTATATAAAGGATAGATTTTATAATATATTTTAATTTGAAAAAATAAAATTGTTAATAAAATAATTTTTATTAACATAATTAATAATATATAAGATAATATAATTAATAATTAATTAATATGTGTATATATATATTTATAAATTATAAAATTAAATATGTTTATAAAAATGATTTTTTTTCTAATAGAAAAATATTAATTTGCTAGGAGCAAAGGACCGAAGGCGGAAGAGAAATGAATAATTGAGAGGTATATGTGTCTGGTCAAAAAAACAAATCTCATATCTGAAAGCAAACCATTTGACACTCTTCTATCATTTTCCCAGAAGCAGGTTCAAAAAGCGTCTCACAAAACCATGATTTTGAAGCCAAAACCATGATTACTGATTTTATATAGGTGTTTGGGTAATTTTTTCTGTAAACGATGGTTTGGTTTCCCAAACCATGGTTTGGACAATCACTTAAACACCCCCTTAGCCTAAAAGTATCTAGGCAGTGTTTAGGTGAAACAAGAAACATTTTTAAAAAGTGTTTTTATGCTAATCAAGACAAACTTTTTTTTATATATTTATTTCGCATATATCGTGAAATTATTTTTAAAATTATAATTTTGTTTTCACCCAAACTCTTCCTTAATCTTGTGGTACCGGTAATCTAGTGGTATAGGGACAAGATGTGCCCATGGTGGCTCTAGGAGCTTGTTCCGCAGCTATTAATCAGGCTCTATGCCCATCATCCAAATCCCAAAAAAAAAGAAATAAAGAAGAAGAAATGAGGCAATTTATGATGAGCATCCCTTTCAAGATATTACTAATAAAATTGAATTGAATTATTCTGATGATATACATATATATTGCTTCTCAATTAAGTTCTCACCTACGGAGATAGATAGTTTACATGTCTTGAGTGCCTTGATCATAACCTCCATTCCACATCAGAGAGGAAGAGCTCCCACCCACAGCTTAATGATTTAGATCTTTGTATTAAATGCCTTGTGTTGCAGGGTTCCATCAATATATGATTTTATTAATGACGTATCAGAAGGAAACAAGAATTAAATATGAACAGAAATTGATTAACGTGGTGAAGCCTCCACAGGAGAAGAGTACAGATGGAATCACGAGATTCTGTTTGATTTGGTTTGACTATTTGTTTTAGATTTTTTTTGTATTTTCATATGATCTTGATAAAATAAATTATCTTAGTAGATGTAGGATTAAAACTTTAAATTAGTCTTTTATATTTTCTTATTTATAGTTAGCAGGGTGCTATATATAAATTATTTTTTTCATTGTTATCATCTCAGTTTTTCAGTTTTTTTACTTTTTTTTGTTTTATTTATTTCATTCGCTTTTTTGTTCTATTTACTTAATCAATAGAAACTTAAAGCATAAAACAGCATCATTTTCCCTAAAGCATCTATATAATAGATTTTTTTTATTAATGATATATAAGAGATTTAATTTTAATAGCTCAACCACTCGTCCTTTTCCCTAAAGCATCTATATATACATAGCCTTGTTAATAGGTTGATCTACAGATATATGGGATTTTATAACTTGTGAATGTAACTTCCCAATCTCAACGTAATTCAACATTCTTAAGGATATACTTAATTATTGTTTTTTCTTATTTAATTTTAACTAATGCCTTATTTTCAAAAGAAAAAAGTCGCAAACTTCCACTAAATAGAAGCATCAGAAAAATTTTCCAAGTATATATTACAATTTCGAGTAAAAAGCACAGATCCGAGAACTCTTAAAACAATGAACAATCACCTGCGATATTGATGTTCCATTTAATCTTGGAGAGTAACAAAATCTCATGATGATGACCCTACATCAATCCCAAACAGAAGGAAAAACAGAAACTTGGGAAAAAGAATAACATTAAATGAACTGAATCATAAGGAAGCCATTAACTAGCACGGCTCCTTCATTATTATTTCTTCCAGATCGAAAGAGACTTGACGACTTATGAACAACTAATTATATCCACCAAAGTCTTAAAATCTTGTGCAGCTTTCCCGTCTGCCCCAGAAGCAATTTGCATCGTCTTTTTCATCTTCAAGGCATTTTCTCTGATTTTCTTACCTTCTTCCTCAACCAAAACCAGATTCAAGCTTTGAATCAGTCCATTTTTGGTGAAAACCCCACCTTCTATTTTAACCCCAATCTTCCATAAATCCGCCACCGTTCTTGCAGCCATTCCATGATCTCCAAAGAATGGCCTACAAATCATCGGTACTCCTTTGGCCATACTCTCAATCACTGAGTTACTTCCACAATGAGTCAACAAAACTCCTACAGACTCATGTGCTAAAACCTGTGTCTGAGGAACCCAAGGTACTATTTTCCCTCTTTTGCTTGTCCTCTCAACAAACCCATCAGGCAAAAGACTCTTCTGATCATCCCTTAAAGACCATAGAAATGGAAGCCCACTAGCTTCCAGCGCATCTGAAACTTGTAGAAGCTCATGATGAGGAACAGGAACAACAGTTCCAAAGCTAAGATAAGCCACCGATCTAGAACCATGCTGGTCCAACCATGGCAAGCAACCATGGATATCAGTGTGAGATTGTGACAACGGAGGACCAACGTAAAGCAGTGACTTCAACTTGGACTTCGTGTCTTGAACAAAGACTGGAGGATCTAATTCCTCGTAGAAAAACATAACCAGTGCTCTTGCCTGAGGCAGAAGTTGTCCCGTAGAAGCTAGTATTTTACTAAATACTGTCTCTTTATGTTCTTCGCCAGGTTTGAGTAAGACATCGTGTGGTAAGTCCTCAACTCTCAAGTGGGACAACCCAGGAAGGAAATCCAAGGATATGCTTTTGTCTGGTTCATGAGAATCACTGAACTTTTGGCGTATTAAGTGAGTGTAGAAGTGAGGAGAGACTGAAATTGAAAGTGAAGGCCAACAAGCAACCCAAGGGACATTGAGTTTAAGAGACAAAGAAAGAGAAGGAGCACTCACAAAAGTGTCAGAAACAATGCAAGTGACTCTCAGGTCTGTGCTCTTCACTGCCAAATCTATAGCCTGTTCAAGCTTCTCGAGACTGGCCTGGAGAAACAAGTCCACCAGTACTGGAACAGGGGGGAGCGTCCCTGGCACGTGATCCTCTGGAACTTCATCAGACACATTGTAGGGTTTGATGTTGTGTGGGATGTTTGGTTGGTTGGAGAAGAGAGATTGGTTGGATTTTGCAGTGCTGATGAAAGAGAAAGTGACATTTGAAGCAGCAGAAGCTAATCTGATGGTCTGGTTCAGAAGAGCCAGAGGGTGACTTCCAAAGGGGAAGGCAATCACTACAACGTGTTTATTCTCATCACATAATGGAGTCGCCATGTTTAGCAAGCCACAAGAAACGAAGATATATGCACACCCGCACACACACACAGTTTAATTTGGGAGCTTTTATGATCTGTATATCTAGCTCTTGGTACGCTACATAATATAGAAGGATGATGGGGGAGGATAGCGAGGATATGTGTAGGAAGAAAGACATTTAGGTGCCGTTTGGTACGGTGGAAATGAGGGGAAAGAAATGGAAATGGAAATGAAATCCAGGCCTATTGTATATTTGGTACACCAGAGCTCCATGGAATTGGCTTCCACATGGAAGCCAAAATGATGGAATTGGCTTCCATCCTACAACCCCAAGATTTGCATTTCCATGAGGCAGAGTTCATTTTTGCCCCCCCACGCCCACCACCGATAAGCTTCATATATATCGCTAGCACACGTCACATGCACCTAGCTTCGGCAATGAACCCCGTGAATGGCGACTCCGGTGACCAACGACGGCGACTCCGGTGAACAAGGTGGTTTCGAGCTTGTCACTCTCCTCTCTCATCGTCTTCTTCTCCGCTCTGCAGATCGACGGCGACCATACTACCTAGAGGAAGAGACAAGTAGATTAACAGCAGCTGCAAAATACTGCTTAAAAGGGGCAGATCTCTAGTTGATAGCAACCCATCGTCGTGCTAGATCTCCGATGGTCGATGACCCATCATCATGCTACATCTTTGATCTCCTTTTCTGTTTCATCATGTTCCCCTATACCCACAAACTCTTCCTCCATTTGATATTCCTTTGCTTCTTACATCACGCATCATCTTCCTTTTTGGTCTCTTGGGTCAGCAAAAGTCTTAAGTGTTGAGGAGAGAAACTGCCGTGAGAAGAGGACGAAGATGGGTTTGTCACTTTTTCTAAAGATTTTTGTATTTCTTAATTTAGAAGGGTATTCTGGCCTTTTCATATAAAAGGTAGGTCTCATTTCTATCACATACCAAACACACTTTTAAACCCCATATCCATATCCATATCCATCTTTATATCCATATCCATTTCCATTTCTATCAAAATCAATTCCAACGTACCAAACGGATCCTTAGTGGCTGTTTGGTTCATTGAATTAGAGGGAATGCAATGATAAGGAAAAGAATGTAACGTAATAATAATTACATAGTTTGTTTGGTATGATAGTAAAGATGGCAATAAAAAATTGAACTTTTATTTATCTAATTTAATAATAATTTCAGTAAAAAGACTAAAATAGTCCATCCCCTTTTCCTTCATCTTCAGTTCTTCACCTTGTCCACTGCTGTTACTTGTTTTCCTTCATCTTCGTTATTACCGTCTTCTCTCAACACCATAAAACATCAGTATCCTACCTGTGCATCAGTATTCTACAAATGGTTTTGATGAAGAGTGTCTGGTGGAGAGCTGGAGAGAGGGAAACGTTCACGAAAGGGGAAAAGGAGATTCTTTGCTTCTCATCCATTCTCCCTCATTGCAGATCTGATTGAGCTCATTGCTAAAAAATGGAGATGTAGATTTGGGCTCATCTTGATGGTAGATGATGACAATGATGAGGTTTGATGGTATGAGGAAGAAATATGAAAAAAGTTGCTAGATCTATTTCATTGGAGATGAAAATGGTAAGGAGTTTTGCAAAAGTCGATGGCGGTGGTGAATGTATAGGACGTCCTACGGTAGTGGTGACAGTAGGGTGGGTGGAGAGAGGAAGACGAAGAAACAAATTCAAAGATGAATAAAGTCAATTTTAAAATTATAAGGACAACATTGTCTTCTTCACTCAATTACAAGAGGTGTGCAAATTACAAGAAGTGTGCATCTCTATTTATGAGTCCTACCAATGTATCCATAGTGCACTCACTTAATATAATCAGCTTTACAAAATATAATTACATTTATATTACATAATCAAACATTTGAATGAGCTACTTACATTAAGATTACATATAATCCTTTTTCATGTAATCAAATCAAACGGCATCCCTCAAATGTGTGCATCCTAAAAATGGTTCCACCAAATGTTTTAATTCTTATGAAATCGTTGATACTTCCTCCGGTCCTTTTTATAAAACTCTGGTAACTAAATTACATAATTTAAGAAAATAGTTAAAGTAATAAATATGTAAGAAAATTTCCTAAACATGCCCTTATTTATAAGGGGCAAGTAAGAGAGAGAAAGTATGAAAGAGAATGTAATAAAAATTTTAATTAATGCAACATATAAAATTAATTAAGGAAAAAATAGTAAAAACAAGTTAAATGTTCAGACAATTCAAAGTTCAGGCTCTTATAAGAAGGACCCGGTGGAGTATCATTTTGGAATTAATTTTTTTCCTTTATAATTGCTTTCATTTATAAAAAATTATTAAAAAAAAAAAACTCCTACTGTCACTGGCGGCTGGAGAGTTTTTTGGCGAAGGTTGGTCAAAATATAGGATAAAATCCCACTACCTTTTTCATGGGGAAAATTATAATGAGATCTCAAAAAAAAAAATTACATAACAAGTTTCGGAAGTTATCATTTCCTATTTTAAAAGTTGTCATTATAGACTATTTAAGTTGTTATTAAGATTTTTAATAATTATTTTTTTGGGACTTCATTATCATTCTTCTTTTTTATTTCTTAAAAGTTAAAAACCATAAGCCCACTAAAACTTCTTAATGATAATAGTGCAAAAGTTGGGAATTTTTTACCTGATGTCGCTTTAATTGAGAAGATTATTAATCAAGGGACAAGTACAGAATAATATCTAAAGCTTGGAATGTCATCAGTTTCCTAAGATATGAAATGGAAGGTTTTCTTAAAAAAAAAAAAAAAAAAACTCCTATCAAGTTATTTATAACGATTATGTCAAGCTTTCAAAATTCAAATTACATATGACCATATTTTATATTTTTTCAAGCGGGTATATAATTAAATGATATTAAATACTGATATTTTAAACATACCTTGACATAATAGATATAAGGAACTTGGCCTAAATATTGAGGTTTTTTAATAATTTCTCCTTTTTTCTTTTTCTCTCTTATGTTATGCTACTCTGCTTAACGAATGGCAGGAATCCCTTACGCAAAGCCAAGTTATTTGTGCGTATAGAGGTTTAAGTAGAGCCCGTGGAACGAGGATATATGTATGATGAATAGATTTATCGTAATTATTTTTTTTTTTGAGATCTTGAAATCTAGTCCTCCAGTTCTTAATATAAGACCTATTTAACTAATTTGATTAAATTAAGAAAGTTAGATAAATTAGTTAATTATAAAAAATATGAGATGTTTTTTTTTTAAAATACCATAATCATCTTCCTTAATATCATTCTTCCCTCTCCTACTTGATTTGGTTGAAGGATATTAATAGGTATAATTAGGAAAATTAATAAATATGATAAATATGTTTTATATTTAAAATCAAGATCAACTCAATAATTAAGTCCTATAATAAATAACGAAAGAGTACAAAGTTATGCTGATGCAATTATTGTTCCCTTAAATTTGTTACCTCAACCGTCTTTCTTAGTCAAAACAGTACAACTCATCATGAGTTTACCTTCTGCTCTAAGCATAATAATCCATGAAATATCTACCAGTTTTCCCTAGCCAGTCTTCCAACGTTCATTAATTCAAGAGGGAAAAAATAAGTTTTGGCCAAAAAAAAGAGGAAAAAAAGGGCAAGAGACTCCCTCAATTCCACTTGCACACCTCTGTGTGTGTGTAGGCAAGTAAGAGGCATCTTATTAATTTCAAAGACTACAAATTAAATTCAATACTACCTCTTCTACTTAATATAAAAGCTAGACAACTAATTTAAAGATATTAATTAAAAAAATTAAAAAAATTAGTTAAATTAGTTATTTATCACAAATATGTGTTAATCACAAAAATATTTTCTTCAATTATGCGCATTAGATGATTGAAATTCTTCCTTGATGAAAACTCCGCACAATCAATAGGAATATTTTTAAAAAAATAAGAAACAAAGTAGATTAAAGTCTTATGTTTATAATCAAATTGAACCCTTAACTAGTTCTTATAGTATGAAGCTAAGGTAGTATGTGTATAACTGTCCAAAAAATCACAACTATTTGAGGGCCAAATATTGTGTAATCCATATTTGATATTATATTCAGTATAGTAATCGTCAACAAGTCCTTTGATTGATCTCCGGCGCCTCTGTTTCCATGGCGCGTTTCTGTTTAATGATGAAGTACGACGTGTTAAATATGCAATTTTTGTAGTGTGTAAATGAATTTAAACCCTATTTGCATATACATAATCAACGAATTTCATTTCTCTTTTTGCTCTCCTTACTGGATTCATTTCAAAAACAATTCTTTTGAATTTTTCACATTTAAGAAAAAAGTCTAATCGAGTACATCATTGGTTCTTTTGACAACTTAATCCCTGTGTACATGGCAACCCTTTTTTCTCTTTTAGGGTAACTCATAAGTGACGATCTTACATGAAAGGCCAATACTTATGTTAAATGTTTACAAGTGTATGTTCATATAAATTGAAATACAGCTCTTTTCATATACTTATCATAAGTCTTCACGTACTTATCTCATATTTCATAAATTATTATTAAAATAACTACTCCTTTGGTTCTATATACAAGGTAGAGAGAGAAAATTTTTTTTTTTTGTATTATTTATAAATCACTTCATTAAATTTTCAATATGAATATATTATTTTGTCCTTCATTTATTATAGCGTGGATAGTTATTTCTTTTGAAAAGTGTATATATCAAATATGGATAAAGTTAAAAAATTATTATATTTTAATAGAGAGTTAATACATTTTAAGATTTTTTTTAGTCTATATAAAATATATTAAAAGTGTTTTATAAATAGTATAAGCGGAGTACTTTAAAAGGATTCTACTAGCATTTCAAACAAGCCGCGACAGCTATTGCGTAGCAGCGCCAAAGAGAGACAGATAGACGCCTGCAAGGCTCGGGTCTGACTGGTCACAAACGGGAACGCAAGGCGCCTTTCCTACCGTGTTATGGGCTCGATACTTGCGAGTGCATCTGGGATTAGTCTGGCCGGTTGGCTGAGATATCCTGAGTTAGCGATACCATCCTACTCAAAAAAAAAGAGAGAGACAGATAGACGCTTGGCATTTATTTTGGGGCAATCATTAAAGCAACGCACCACCACAAGGTCACGAGATAAACTTGATGGCTTTGAACTACCAATTCAATTTATAGAAGTACGACGAAGCATGATTCAGAGCCACACACCTGTTGGAAACGAGATGACAACGACGGGGTGGGGTCATTTTAATAGGTTTATATATTTGATTTGATTTGATTTGATTTTTATGGTAGAAGTCTTTTAATTTTAATAAATATGGAACGTAAAAATAAAAAGAATATTATAATTGTTATTTTCAAAAACCGGCCCACGAGAACGGGATAAGTTTTATTATTTCAATTTTAAAAAATAGTAAAAATATATGGAAATTTTGGGAAAATTCTCCTATTAAAATTTTTATTGTGAAAATGACCTTATAAATTTTTATGATAGGAAGATCCTCACTAAAGGAAACTTTTCCCTAATTTACCTAAAAGACAAAAAGAGAAAGAATTATTTGAGCTGAGATTTATGAGAGGGTAAATAAATAGGAGAATTGCTGTGAAATCTCAAATCAGAAATATAACTACTAAAACATCACAGTGATAACAAAACAGTTTATAATGATAAGTTTGAAAGTAGTAAATAACAATTACTTACTTGTTATTAAATTTTACTAGTAATTATTTTCTTTTTTTAGGATTTAATTGTAATTCTCGTTTAAAAAAATTGACCTAATACTGTTTCTTTCACAAGAAAGGAGAGACTATGGATTGTGCACTATGACTGGTGTGCGGAATTAATCTAATTGACTTCATTGGGGATATCAACCTCAATCTTTTGGCTCCTAAAGCTCTATGGCTTTGTTGATAGATTAATCTACAAATATGTGTGACTCTATAATCAATATAACGTTAAATACTCTTCCACCTTAGCCGATCAGTATATACGGCTTAATATTAGCTTCTCACCTAAAATATCATTCATAAGCTGTCCAATTTACTCATCTTCCTTCCGTGGGCTGCATGCAAGCCATTTATTGAAGCTAAACAATAGCTCCTCAACAAGTGCCGCCTATGCACTAACACAAAATATTTCTCCCTCTAAACAGATACTTTTCTAGTCCTATTTATAAGGTAGAAGGAAAAAAAATTTTAGTCATATTTATAAGTTACTTCATTAAATTTTTACAATGAATGTACTATATTATCTTTCAATTATTATAGTATAGATAGTTTTTTTATAAAGGTGTATATATTAAATAAGGGTAAAGTTAGAAAGTTATTATATTTTAATAAAGAGTTAATGCAGTTTTAGATTTTTTTTTTATCTGTGTGAAATATGTTGAAAGTATTTTATAAATAGAATCAGATGAGTAATTCAAAATTCTTCATTCCCTCTTCATCACACATTTCGAATTTCAAAATCCCTCATTTCCTCCTCTTCCGCTCTTCGTTTATGTTTATGTCATCCATTTCAAGTTTCAAAACCTCCCATTCAATTCAATATGACAAGGCATGTTTGGCAAATGGCCAAAACCATGATTTTTGGAACCCATATTATGGTTTGGATCAAAAATTTGCCAAACAAAGGGAAAAATCAGCAAACCACGATTTTGGGTCAAAACCATGGTTTTAGGCTCAAAATCATGGTTTTAGAAGAAGTAAATTCATTCTGCTTCTGGTTCAAATTAGAGACTATGATTGTGCCTGTCAGAGGAGATCCTAAAGGTATTATGACTTTAACACCCCTTAATTATTTTTCTATAAACATATTTAATCTTATATTTTATAAATATATATACACATATTAATTATTTATTAATTACATTATCTTATATATTATTAATTATGTTGGTAAAAAATATATTATTAACAATTTTATTCCTTCAAATTAAAATATAATATAAAATATATCTTTTATGTAATTCTCATATTAACTTATATTCTTTTTAATAATTTACACACATGAAAAGTGCTTTTGATAAAAACTATTCAAACACTCTCACTTTATCAGAATTATTTTTTTACAAAATCTATTCTCCAAAAATCTATTTTCTAGAAACTATTCTCCAAACCATGATTTAGTTTTATCCAAACACCTCCGTAATCTCCCAGTCTAATAAAATAATACTTGTTGTTATTATATATAGTAATCTCCCGGTCTCAAAAGTACTTTTGGCTTGCAAGAGCTACGTTCAACACTACCAAAAAAAAAAACATTAGCAATGAAACTTTCTATTGCTAATTTACGAAATTTTGCTGGTAATCAATTTAATGGCAGAATTTAGGTACGAATTTCATGTATTTTTGGATATACATAATCACTGTATATATATGGTCCATATTAATTAGTCCAGCAAATACATTAAAAGGGAGTAACGGTATTGGTTCTAACCCAACTCTAAAGGACTTATTATTAATAATATATAATATAAAATCTATAGAAAAGAGTAATATTCATGATTCTTGAATAGAGAGAGTGACTATTTTCAAATTCTGTGCGAACACAAGGGCAACAGTTTAGTTTCATTAGTATTCACTTTTTATTTGTTGGAGTTTTGATTGAATTTGGAGTTCAAATATTTTTATAGAATATATGTGTGTCTGTGTTGATAAACTTATTACAGTTAGAAGACTACATTTTCAGACCAATTGTACATGGAAGTTTCTTTAGTTCGGACGCACTTTGGGTGTAGAAGGGGAGTCTTGGGGCTTAAATTGTTATGGGTAATATCCCTGGGCCATGTTGGGTTGCTTGTTGGGTCATGTGGGGTGATATTGGGCCACGCTTTGAGTTCTAAGGTTGATCTAAGATGACTTTGAGTCCAGATGAGTTCTCTCCGTTTGGTACAAGAGAAATGAAGGAAGAACTAATGAGAGGCTGGTCTAATAAAAAAGGCTAAGTTCTCATAATATGATGAATCAATATTCGAATCGTCACTAGGAAAGGAGCCCAACAAACTTAGTCTACTCTAATTTGACAATTAGCTCTTATATTAAGAATTGGAAGTAGTATATAATGATCATATAAGAATTTGCAGCATTTTCAAATTATAAATAGTACATGTAGTGTATTTCTTAGAGGAGATGGAATGCCATGGGAAAGCGGAGACCTCAAATATGCTCCTTATTTAGTTTACAATACAAGCAGGTTTAAAGGATTATTCATGCGGCATTGCCTTTCACATTCAGTGAGATGTGTAGAATTTAGGAAAGAAAGTTTGTGTTTGATGCAAGCACGTGAAACACATTTGAAACGAAAAATTACACGTTGATCCATATTTGTTTCTCTGTCTCAACTGCAATAAGTACAATGAACAATACCATAACAAAGTTTCTCTTCTTCCAAAATTACAAATTTTACAAGTAATAGTTTAAAATCTTCCTTTGAAAATCTATTTAAGAAAAACAAGTCCAATGCTAACATTTTACTTTTCAGACTGCTGCAAATCGCATCCAAAATATGTGATTCACACATTAGGAAAGCGAACAACATTCACAAATTCAGAGTGAAGTTGCAGTGAAACCAGAGGAGTTTGTGTTGGAACTAAATGTTGAGTTCTAGTTTTGACTAACCTCTGAAGCATTGGTGGTGGATGGAATTGAAGATGATGATCCCACTGGAGGAAGTTCATGATATGTGAGTTCTGGATAGCTTAATGGAAGACTAGGAAATGGAACTTCAAAGTTAAGCACATTCATCGCTTGCCTTATGGAAGGCCTATGCTTATGATCAGGATGAGCACACCATAGCCCAACAATCATCAAACATTTGATTTGATCATGGTCAAAATCTCCTTGGAGTCTTGGATCGACTGCTTCAAGAATTCTCCCACTTCCATATAGTTCCCATACCCAATTCACCACGTTTATTTCATTTTCTGGAGCATTGTGGTTTATGCACTTTCTTCCACTAGCTATCTCCAAAGCAACAATTCCAAAACTATACATATCGGATTCTTTGCTTGCCCTCCCAATAATAAGACATTCAGGAGCCATATAGCCCATAGTTCCTGCCAAAGCTGTGGTTGGTGAACTTTTCGTGTGGTCTACAAGTCTGGCCAAACCAAAATCTCCAAGTTTTGCATTGAAGTTAGAATCTAGCATGATATTGCTTGACTTTATGTCCCTATGTACAACACATCGTTCCCATCCTTCATGCAGGTATAACAATGCAGAGGCCAAGCCTTGAGCTATTTTGAATCTTTCCGACCATCTTAGCAAACTTTGATCCTTGAAGAGATGAAAATCTAAACTTCCATTTGGCATATACTCATAAACCAACAATAGTTCTTTCCCTTTATGACACCAACCAAGTAGTTGCACCAAATTTCGATGCCGTAGTTGACTAATAATTCTTACTTCCGAAGCAAACTCCTTCATTCCTTGTTTAGAGCCCTCTGATATTCTCTTTATGGCTATGCAGGTGTTTGAATCTTTGAGGAAACCTCTATAAACCTCCCCAAATCCTCCTTGTCCTAACTTCTGTGCATCTTCAAAATAATTTGTAGCACTTGCTAGATCAGCATATGAGTACTCCTTTGGTCCTATTCCTCTTCCAAAGCTGTCATACATTTGCTTATCAAACTCATGATCATCCTCTTCCATCTTCCTTCTCTTCTTCTTCAAGCCTACAAAAACCAAACTAAACACACAAATTAAAATAAACACTCCAACCCCTAATCCAACTCCAAGTTTTGTCCTGTTCTTTCTACTCTTCGAGCTCTGGCTCGGGTTAAAAGGTGTTTCTGAGAACTCATTTGGAGTATTCGAATCATCATTATTCGATAAGAAACTCCATGAGTTGATCTTACGTATTGCTGAAGTATTTCTAGTGGAAGCTGAGAAGCCAAAAGTAACCCATTCAGGTAGATACTTTCTCATATCGACGATCTGATAAAGATGTTGCTGCACAATAGTACCATTAACAAAGCCAGTGAAGGAAATGCTTAGATTTTGTGTATTTGTGCTGTAACTAATGAAAACCTCATTAGTTCTCCCTTCATTGATATCAGCCAACCACGTCAAGTTATTAACAGATCTCATGGAATTGATATTGACACCAACGTGTTCCTTCGGAGGATCCCAATCATTCTTAAAGATATCAAATTCCACAGCAACAAACGGATTGTCTGTTGAATTTAATGGCTGGTCATCGAGAGTCAGACCCATAGAGCCTCCTTTTGTGACATTGGGAAGCTTTGAACCAGCAGGGGCTAAGAAGAAAGCCAACCCACCTCCCCGCACTTTCGGCTTTGAACGAATCACAAAAGTGAAACGGGTTCTGAAGTCTGTGAGCTTCCCAGTGGCTCTATCCCATAAACGCATTGGTTGGTAATATGTGGCTCGACCAACACTAGCCCTCAGGGATTGGTCTTGCTGGTTTCTTGTTAACTGGATGGATGGTGGTGCTGGGTAAGATGATCCCTCGTACGATATGTTTCTATCATTTGGACTGAAACTAGAGAAGTTGAAGGATATGGAAAATGCATGAGGGATGATCAAGAGGAAGAAAATTATTGAAGATAGCATCTTCATCGTCATTACAAGAAAAACGAAAATTCTGATTTGTTTGAGAAACCTTATTCTACTAAAAGTTGGATAGGAGGTGAGATGATTATAGAGTCCAAGACATGACTAAGGAAATTATGGGTTTTTTTCCTTAGCCTACCAATGTCTACCATTCTCTGCATCCACAGGTTTTTCATTTTTTAAATATTAAGACTAATAGACTGACCATTTGCGAGAGGCCATGCATTGAATCTGAACCTGGAAGTCATAAAACGACATATACATAGCATAGGCAAGTGGACATAAACAAATGAGGTCCTTCTCGCTGTCCTTTTTGGAAAGTTCTTCGAGATTTGGGAAGACGTATAGAGTATGACAACTTGTTCTCCTCCTCATTATCATTATTATTATTATTAGGGGTGTTCAAGGCCGGCCTGTCCCGATCGGCCCGTTCCGGTCCCGGTCTTATTGCGACGGGACGGATTTGTTCCAAAATTTTTCGGGACGAGACACGAGACGGGGTCATCCATCCTAGTCTCGTCCCCATTCCTTTTTTTTTTTAATTTTTATCATATTTATATAATATCATTTTTTTTCATATTTTTTAAGATTTGAGACTATTGTATGGAACTATGGATATATTTATTTAGAGTTTTTATATTTGTTAATAATTTGAGATTATTGATGATTCAAATTTTTAGCAAATTTTTATTGTGTTAAAAGCTTTTGTTCAGAGTTTTTAATAACTATTATATATAATATTTTGAGCTTTTATTTAAGAGCGCCCAAACAAATAAATAAAAAATAAAAACGTGTTTTTATAAGGTTTAAACCCAAAAAAAAAAAATTAAGAAAAATCAGATTTATTAAAAAAATTTAAAAAATAAAAAAAATTTGGGACGTCCCGGTCCCGTCCCAGATCTGTCCCGTCCCGGTCCGGGACGGGCCGGGATGTAATGTCCTATTATAAAAAAAATAGATAAGAGTCAACTTTCCACCAACTTTGGGTGGAAAGTTGAAACTTGAGGGTTGAAAATTTGGAAGAGAGTAGAAAATGGGCAAACGTGTGGAAAAAATTGGCATGAAGGAAGACTTTGGGAGAGAGAAGGAAGACTTAGGGGAAGGAGAGTTAATACAAGGAGGAAAATTTTGCAACAGGTGGTTAGAATTGTAGAATAAAAGAGAGTAGGAGGCAGAAGGCGAGAGTGCATGAGAGAAGGAGAGAAGGAGAGAAAGAGAGAGAATTAGAGAAAGAGAAAACGAAAAAGGCGCAGAGAAGTTCTGGCATTTTGAAGGATAATACAAGCTTTAGGAATCATCTAGATACACGAATATAATTCTTTTTATCAAACTTTCTTTATGAATATTTCTTGTATATTTCGAGCTTATTATTTTAAATAATTAGCCTGCGTATTTGTTAACTTTTGTGGATTTAGACTAAATAAACCTAACAAAAAAAAGGTAAACCTTCACTGGGTAACACAAAAAATGCCTTATAAGGAAAATATAATAGCAGCGAGGGATTTTGACCAGTATATGAAATTTCGCAGTATTTACCGAGCAAGTAACCTGTATTTTAGTTTTGGGTGGATCGTCTTGCCCACCAATAGAAAGGAGAGGACTTAAGCTTTTTCTTGCGTGTTTATTAGTAAGGTCTTTAACAAAAATACCTTGAGAGAGCTTTTTGAAAAACCCAGTCATATTATGTTGGAGTCTAAATATCTAGTTGTCATGTTTTAATTGACAAACCTAATATTGAACAGGATAAAAATGTGCCTAGGCTTTGTTGTAAATGAAAATAACTGATGTAAGATGTTCTTGTGGATCATGACACGTGTGCTGAAACCAGGTTGGCATCAATGTTCCCATTCCAGTTCCATTGCCCTTTTTCTCATTTACTGGCAACAAGGCATCATTTGCAGGAGATCTCAATTTCTATGGTAAACAGTTTGCCTCCAATCCAAAGCTTCCTCATCCCCACTTCATTTCTTTTCAACTTAAGTTTTATTAGTTACATATTGCTTATGATACAGACAACATCATTGAGTTTGTCTTTCGTGGTTTGAATGAACTACAGGGAAGGCTGGGGTTAACTTTTATA
Source organism: Neltuma alba (assembly GCF_004799145.2). NCBI lineage: Eukaryota > Viridiplantae > Streptophyta > Magnoliopsida > Fabales > Fabaceae > Neltuma > Neltuma alba. Next base: position 74,164 of record NW_021634802.1, on the reverse strand, counting down.
CTCAGATTAAGACAGTGACTCAGCAATGGAAGGATTCTGCTGGTGGTAGCAGAATTAACTTGGCAATGCCGACCTCTCAAAAATCTTGATGAAACACTGTATAGTAGTTAAATTTGGATCCCTAGAAGCATTTCATATTTTAGAGGGTGAAATAGAGGAAGATAAAATAGGAGAGTGACCTTCACTTCTGTTGGACATATATAAGCACAGGTGAAATCTACTTTTCCTTCTCCCTCTCTCTGCTTTAGGAGGTGAAGTTTTTCAGAAGATCCAAATTTATTATGACAGTTTGGCTTTGTCTTTCTCCCCTTCGCCCCCAGGCTTGCTCTGTTCAATGAATAAAGGGACCCTTCCTCTTAGATGTGTCTTTAGATTTTCTGATCTCTTGAATAAAAGTAGATTGTAAATGACATATTTCCGCACCCATAATTTACAAAGATAAATTTGCAAATTATTAATTTTTTTTACATATTCCGGTTCACAACATAATCACAGATCACAAGTGGCAATTCAATTCACGATCTAAATTATCATTTCCAGTTCTCTATAAAATCCACACTTTGCAATTTACATTTCGCAAAGAATAAGGAGGAAAGAGAAATCCAGTGCTTGTGAAAATTTAAGATAATTGAGAAGTATTTTTTAAAAAATAAATAAAATAAAACAGACAAAACCAGCCTACACATTTAATTATTGAAAAATTGTAAAGATAAATATTTTTAATGTTGTTATACTTTGTTATTATCATAGTCAATTCATTATTATATTTTTTTGTATTTTGTTATTAGTAATAATTAATGTTATTGTATTTTATTTATTTTTAATTAAATTATATTATTTTAATATGACTAGTTTGATTCTAGTTTAGCCAATTAACTTTTAAATCATTACCTTAACTAGTTTTTCGCCTGGTTCGGTTTTTTAGCCTTGCTATAACTAATGTTTTAAAAGTCGGATCAGACATTGAACCGAAAAACCTAGCAGGTCATGATTCAAACGGTCGGATCGGTCGGACCGGTGACGTAATAATTAAATTAAAAATAATATTATATACTTATATAATAATATAAATATAAAAATAGATATAGAAATTATTCTATGACTTGAGAATAAAAATAAACAAACTCACATATAATAATATATATCCTAATTCTCAACTACCAACACAATAAAACTATTGAAATAAAATTGTTTTGACATTGTACCTTTGAATATGATATTATAATAGTACTATTTTTAATTTCCTTTTCAGCATAGTTTTTTTTTTTTAAAAAAAACCATTTCACTCTGTTTTTTTGGGCCAACTCTTTCACTGCAATTAATACATGTCAGATGGCTTTTTTCATCCTCACAAGCAAAGATGTCGTTTCTTTTCAGGTTTTACTTCTTCATTTTCCAACTGCGGGGCATAAAAGTGATGTCTTTTCTTTCAGTCTTTCTTTTAAATTTTTGACGGTGCAGCAAAAGGAGCAAGACCAGATGGCTTTTACTTTTTTAACCCATAAATGTCGTGGCTTTTTCTCCCCCGTATAATTCACATGCACATGTAGGGCCCACTCAAATATGTAAAACTTTTCAGTGAAAAATGTCGGTGCTTCGTTCCAATGACAATTAATGTGCCAGTTTCCTCATCATATCGGATATAATATTCCTCACAAAATTCCCTTGTTAATAATTTTTCGGGGAACTGAGAAACTGCAAGAATTTCTGGAAAAAATTTTCTCCAACTCTACTCTGGAACCAAAAGGGGGGGGGGGACCTGTTCTTTGTAGAAGCAGTAAAACCTACTTGATATCTCTAAAATTCTCTGTAATCTCAGTTTTATTAAAACCTTTTTCTTTGTGTAATGAATTTAAGGGAGTGTTTGGATAAAAACCAAACCATGGTTTCAGAAGTGCTTTTACGGATTACGAAGTAAATATGTGGAGGAGGTTACCTCGTTTCTTACACTCGGATCTCTAACTCTCAGGATTCAGACTATAAGATTACAGAAAATAATGGCGGGAACACATAACAGCCTTTAGATAGGTGATACTATCTCCACTCCTACATATGAGAACTAGTTAACTAATTTAAGTAAATTAAGAAAATAAATTACGTTAGTTATTTGTAATAAATATGTATCATCTTTCCTAAAATATCTTTGCTAATCAAATTTATTGGCTAGAACTATCATTATTAAAAAGATTATCTTAAAAAAATAAATAAATATTAGAAATAAAGTAGATTGCGGTTTTATATTTAAAACTAAAATAAAAATTAAATGAAGTATTATGTTAAATAACACAGGCAGTATAATATAACATCAATTTAAACAGTAAGGCTAATTATGTATTCCTTTATACATCTCTTTTTTTGAAACATAATGAAGAGCAAATGTAGAAGATGGGGAAAATGTATAGAATGTGTTAATTAATAATAAAATAACCCAAGCTCAAAGAAACATAAAAGATGAGCCAAGTGTGTGTGTGTGTGTGGTGTTTACGCTGTTTTAACCTTTTAAAGCAAGAGATCGATCAATCCGAAAATGTAAAACTCAATTCGAGATCCAGCTTTTTTGAAAAAGCTTCTGGAAAATAGATTCCGAGGAGAATAGATTTTTTGAAGAATAGATTGTGAAAAAGTAATTCTGAGAAGTGAGAGTGTTTGAATAGTTGTTACTAGAAGCACTTTTTACATGTACAAATTACTAAAAAAGGCATAAGTTAATATGATACTTACAGAAAAAATATATTTTATGATATATTTTAATTTGAAGGAATAAAAATTATTAATAATATATTTTTTATTAACATAATTAATAATACATAAGATAATATAATTAATAAATAATTAATATGTATATATTTATAAGATATAAGATTAAATATATTTATAAACAAATATGTTTATAAAAAAAACAACAAGATACATATCCTATAGACTCTCATACTCTCCCTTTTTTTTCAAAAGCAAAAAATTTTTATTTTTCCAAAACCATAGTTTTAGTTTTTATAAGGGTGTTTGAGAGATTTTTTCCCAAACCATGGTTTGGGTTGGAACCCAAACACGCCTGTGATGGATTTGATAGTTTTTTCTTAGTAAAATCTTGATTTCAAATATATGATCGATCATTGTACGCGTGTCCTTGGTAATTTTTCCGTATATGCTAAACTAATTATGTAAACTATTTAGGATGCTCCCTATGATTTAATTTAATAGCTTTATTAATTAACCTGTAGCTACTATATATATATATTGTAATGATAACTTCAAACCTTGCTAAGAACTGTTTTGATTTTGCATTTTTTTTTAATGATTTCTCAGAGAAAATAAATCAAAACTACACAATTTTGGACTATTTTTTTTAAAAAAATTGTTAAAAAATACAAAACCGCGCAGTTCAATCACAGTAATTATATATCAAAACATCTATAATTTTAGCTAATGATTAAAATAAAAAATAGGAGGAATTATTATTAGGTCCCAATGAAACAGGAAATGACAACACATTTAAAATGCTCACTTGCTTGGGACCTTGTAATAATTCTCCCCAAAAAAAAACTGAAAAATTGGGTTATTATAAAAGACATGGGATATCCGCTGTAATGTTTATATTTCTTTGTAAAGGAGAGGATATTTTGTCTGGATGCCATCACTGCATAGTTGTTTCTATCTGCAAAATCTGATGTTAATTAATTTCACATCACTGCTCTTGAAGTTCACACACCATGTGTTCATTGACTGTGCAAACGACCTGTCAGTTGGATAACCATAAATACGGCAATTTAAGAAGTACTGGATGAAACCAAACTATAATTTAAAAAATAGTTTTAAAAATAGTTCTAAGAAAAATAAATTTTGTGACAAATATATTTTATGAAAAATGATTCTGATCAAATGAGAGTGTTTAGATAATTGTTATCAGAAGCACTTTTTATAATGTATAAATTACTAAAAAGGGTATAAGTTAATATTATAATTATATAAATGATAGATTTTATAATATATTTTAATTTGAAAAAATAAAATTGGTAATAAAATAATTTTTACTAACATAATTAATAATATATAAGATAATATAATTAATAATTAATTAATATGTGTATATATATTTATAAATTATAAAATTAAATATGTTTATAAAAATGATTTTTTTCTAATAGAAAAATATTAATTTGCCAGGAGCAAAGGACCGAAGGGGGAAGAGAAATGAATAATTGAGAGGTATATGTGTCTGGTCAAAAAAACAAATCTCATATATGAAAGCAAACCATTTGACACTCTCCCATAATTTTCCCAAAAGCAAATTCAAAAAGCTTCTCACAAAACCATAATTTTGAAACCAAAACCATGATTACTGATTTCATATGGGTGTTTGGGTAATTTTTTCTACAAACGATAGTTTGGTTTCCCAAATTATAGTTTGGACAATCACCCAAACACCCCTTAGCCTAGAAGTATTCAGGCAGTGTTTAGGTGAAACAAGAAGCACTTTTAAAAACTGTTTTTATGTTAATCAAGACAAACTTTTTCTTATATATTTATTTTGCATATTGTGAAATTATTTTTAAAATTATAATTTTGTTTTCACCCAATCTCTTCCTTAATCCAGTGGTACCGGTAATCCAGTGGTACCAGTAATCCAGTGGTATAGGGACAAGATGTGCCCATGGTGGCTCTAGGAGCTTGTTCCGTCAGGCTCTATGCCCATCATCCAAATCCCCAAAAAAAAAACAAAAAAGGAAATAAAGAAGAAGAAATGAGGCAATTTTTGCAGTTGTGTGCTGGTGGCTATGGAAACGCCGTAACCTGGCAATTTTTGAAGGCAAACAAATTCATAACGATCTGATTATTGTCAATGCAAAAGCATAGGTGGAAAATATTAGTAACCTACGGAGCAGCCTCAGTGGGGTGAAAATCGCAGGAGCAAGGACGATCCCTCATACCAGTAAGTGGCAGAGGTCTACAGCAGGCTGGGTGAAGGTGAATGTAGATGGCGCTTATTCTCATATCACTTGTGCCAGTGCTTGTGGAGGTGTCGTCAGAAACTCGGCTGGAGAACTTCTTCGGGCGTTCATGCATCGACTTGAAGGGGGTGATGCATTATCAGCTGAGTTGTGGGCATGTTTCAATGGACTCAGACTTGCATGGGATGATGGACATCGTCAAGTGATATTAGAAACTGATGCTGCAGAAGTCATTGCACTCATTCAAAACGAGCCGAATGACAGTCACGAGGATTATAGTGTTATTAATGAAGTTCAACGCCTTCTCAGAAGAGAATGGAAGGTTTGCGTGGAGTTCTTGAACCGTGACAATAATAGAGCGGCGGACTACCTAGCAAAGAAAGCGCTGGATGCACCGATAGGATTTCAAATAATCTCTGACATTCCTGATGTTTTTAGTTGTATTCTGGATTCTGATCGCGTTTCTGACATTAGCGATAATGTAGTGTCTTGATGAGGCTTCCTTCTGTTATCAAAAAAAAAAAGAAGAAGAAATGAGGCAATTTATGATGAGCATCCCTTTCAAGATATTACTAATAAAATTGAATTGAATTATTCTGATGATATACATATATATTGCTTCTCAATTAAGTTCTCACCTACGGAGATAGATAGTTTACATGTCTTAAGTGCCTTTGATCATAACCTCCATTCCACATTAGAGAGAAGAGGTCCCACCACGACTTAATGATTTAGGCTGTGTTGGGTGATATCCCACCCAAATCATAGTTTGGGGAATAAGGGTCCGTTTGGATCAGCGATTAGAAAAGTAGCTTATTGAAAAAGTAGCTTATAGATAAGTGAAATTGGATAAAAGCTAAATTGGATAAGCTGAATTGTGTTTGGATTAGAGTTCAGAAAAGCTAGATTGCAAAAGTGAGATTGGTAAAAGGTTGTTTGGATTATGATTGAGTAAAAGTAACTTTAGTTGTAAAATGATCAAAATAGATATGAGTTTTAATAAATAATGAAACATGATTAAAAAAATAATTTCACATAATACAATGAAATTAAAATAATTTAATATGAAGAAGTCATAAAAAATATTTTAAATATAAAGTGAAACATGAAAAAATAAAAGTATATTTTTAGGAGCATATTTAAAAATAAAAATATATTTCTAACTTATTCATTACTTTCAACTAATTTTAACTGATTTTTTATTATCTACAAATTAGTTATTTGAGGCTTATAATAAGAACCAAAAGAAGTAATAAATTTCTTAACTTTCTCTCTCTCTATATTTCAAAAGCTATAAGCCATAAGCCATAAGCCATAAGCTGTTAATTTTAGCTTATAGCTTATTGTAACTTTTCAGACAAAGCCCGATTGCAAAAAAGCCAACCAAACAGACCTATTATATCAATCGGGCTTATGGAGTTTATAAGCTACTTATAAGCTCAAAATAAGTGATGTCAAACAGGCACTAAATCACCCAAACACCCACCCAAAAACCAAAACCATGGTTTGGAAAAAGCAAAAAATTTTTGCTTTTGGAGAAAAAGAGAGAATATGAGAGCTTATAGGATATGTATCTTGTTATTTTTTTATAAACATATTTAATCTTATATTTTATAAATATATATACATATTAATTATATTATCTTATATATTATTAATTATGTTAATAAAAAATATATTATTGACAATTTTATTTCTTCAAATTAAAATATATTATAAAATTTATTTTTTCTGTAATTATCATATTAACTTATGTCTTTTTTTTAGTAATTTGTATATATAAAAAGTGCTTCTGATAACAACTATCCAAATACTCTCACTTCTTAAAATCACTTTTTCATAAAATCTATTCTTTCCAGAATTTATTCTCCAGAATCACTTTTTCAAATCACGGTTTGGATTCATCCAAACATACCCTTAGATCTTTGCATTAAATGCCATGCGTTGTAGGGTTCTACCAATAAATGATGTGTCAGAAGGAAACAAGAAATAAATATGAATAGAAATTGATTAACGTGGTGAAGCCTCCACCACAGGAGTACGGATGGAATCACGAGATTCTGTTTGATTTGGTTTGACTATTTGTTTTAAATTTATTTTACTATTTTTTTGTATTTTCATATTACCTTGATAAAATAGACTATCTTAGTAGATGTGGGATTAACACTTTAAATTAGTCTTTTATATTTTCTTATTTATACTTAGTAGGGTGCTCTATATAAATTATTTTTTTCATTGTTATCATCTCAGTTTTGCAATTTTTTTACTTTTTTTGTTTTATTTATTTCATTCGCTTTTTTGTTCTATTTACTTAATTAATAGAGACTTAAAGCCTAAAACAGGATCATTTTCCTCAACTCTTTTGAGCAACAAAGAAGAAACCATAAACACGCATCTATCATATTCACATAAGATTAAACTCATAGCTTCTTTCTTAAACCAAGACTTAAAAAGGTTTTTAGTATCAATTAAACCAAACAGTTTGACATATTATATAGGATTAAGGTACAATTTTAATAACAAATAACACAAAATTAAGTTGGACTAATCTCTGTAAATTTATTTGAATGTAAAAATATATATAAACTTTTTAAAATGGGTCAAAAATAACAACACCGTTAAGTTGGACCTACCTCTGTTGTTTTTTTATTGGTGGAGCCATGAAGTCAATCCAATTCATCTCCCCCCCCCCTCTCTCTCTTCTCTTCCTGTCACTGTCACACCACCAGTGTTGTTATTATTTTTACCCAATTTTACAAAAATTATCTATATTTTTGCACCTAAAAAATTTTTATGGTGCTAGATGCTCATAGGTAAAAACTTTATTGTTAAAATTGTATCTTAATCTTATTATATATTGATGTTCTGGATTAACATACTTTTTGTCTTCTATTTTAATAAAATTCAATTATTTCTGCAAATTATCACAATTTCAGAATTTAATTTCTGCACAACTACCTACTTACTCTTCTGTAGTGATATTTCACTTGCTAAGAAAAAGCTAAGCTTGGAGTTGTCTTTTCATTTTATGGTAGAAATTTATACATTCATCATGTAATTATTTTGTGATTGATACACGCACACATCTCAATAACGAGGTGTATACCCTTGTCTCCCATGGATGCGATAATGAGATAGATAGTAATTTTAAAATACATAAAAGAATACGCCTTTTTTTTTCTCCTAATTTTCTAACCATGCTGAAATGTGTTGAACAAACTGAAGGTTTGGAAAACTGTGAACTGCAGGAATGAACTTATATAATAGAATTTTTTTATTAATGATATATAAGAGATTTAATTTCAATAGCTCAGCCTCTCATCCTTTTCCCTAAAGCATCTATATCTACATAGCCTTTTTAATAGGTTGATTTACAGATATATGTGATTTTATAACTTGTGAATGTAACTTCCCAATCTCAAATAATTCAACATTCTTAAGGATATACTTAATTATTGTTTTTTCTTATTTTATTTTAACTAATGCCTTATTTTCAAAAGAAAAAAGTCGCAAACATCCACTAAATAGAAGCATCAGAAAAATTTTCCAAGTATATATTACAATTTCGAATAAAAAGAACAGATCCGAGAACTCCTAAAACAATGAACAATCACCTGCAATATTAATGTTCCACTTAATCTTGGAAAGTAAAAAAAATCTCATGATCATGACCCCTGACTCAATCCCACACAGAAGAAAAACAGAAACTTGTTGGGAAAAAAAATGACATTAAATGAACTGAATCATAAGGAAGTAATTAACTAGCATGGCCCCTTCATTATTATTTCTTCCAGATGGAAAGAGACTTGACAATTTATGAACAACTAATTATATCTACCACAGTCTAAAATCTTGTGCAGCTTTCCCGTCTGCCCCAGAAGCAATTTGCATCGTCTTTTTCATCTTCAAGGCATTTTCTCTGATTTTCTTACCTTCTTCCTCAACCAAAACCAGATTCAAGCTTTGAATCAATCCAGTTTTGGTGAAAACCCCACCTTCTATTTTAACCACAATCTTCCATAAATCCGCCACTGTTCTTGCAGCCATTCCATGATCTCCAAAGAAAGGCCTACAAATCATCGGTACTCCTTTGGCCATACTCTCAATCACTGAGTTACTTCCACAATGAGTCACAAAAACTCCCACAGACTCATGTGCTAAAACCTGCGTCTGAGGAACCCAGGGTACTATTTTCCCTCTTTTTCTTGTTCTCTCAACAAACCCATCTGGCAAAAGACTCTTCTGATCATCCCTTAAAGACCATAGAAATGGAAGCTCACTAGCTTCAAGTGCCTCTGAAACTTGTAGAAGCTCATGATGGGGAACGGGAACAACAGTTCCAAAGCTAAGATAAGCCACTGATCTAGAACCATGCTGATCCAACCATGGCAAGCAACCATGGGTATCAGTGTGAGATTGTGACAATGGAGGACCAACGTAAAGCAGTGACTTTAACTTGGACACCATGTCTTGAACAAAGAGTGGAGGATCTAATTCCTCATAGAAAAACAGAACCAGTGCTCTTGCTTGAGGCAGAAGTTGTCCCGTAGAAGCTAGTATTTTACTAAATACTGTCTCTTTATGTTCTTCGCCAGGTTTGAGGGTAAGTCCTCAACTCTCAAGTGGGACAACCCAGGAAGGAAATCCAAGGATGTGCTTTTGTCTGGTTCATGAGAATCACTGAACTTTTGGCGTATTAAGTGAGTGTAGAAATGAGGAGATACTGAAATTGAAAGTGAAGGCCAACAAGCAACCCAAGGGACATTGAGTTTATGAGACAAAGAAAGAGAAGGAGCACTCACAAAAGTGTCAGAAAAAAATGCAGGTGACTCTCAGGTTTGTGCTTTTCACTGCCAAATCTATCGCCTGTTCAAGGTTCTCGAGACTGGCCTGAAGAAACAAGTCCACCAGTACTGGAACAGGCGCGAACTTGCCTGGCACGTGATCCTCTGGAACTCCATCAGACACATTGTAGGGTTTGATGTTGTGTGGGATGTTTGGTTGGTCGGAGAAGAGAGATTGGTTGGATTTCGCAGTGCTGATGAAAGAGAAAGTGACATTTGAAGCAGCAGAAGCTAATCTGATGGTCTGGTTCAGAAGAGCCAGAGGGTGACTTCCAAAGGGGAAGGCAATCACTACAACGTGTTTATTCTCATCACATAATGGAGTCGCCATGTTTAGCAAGCCACAAGAAACGAAGATATATGCCCAACCACACACACACACACACAGTTTAATTTGGGAGCTTTTATGATCTGTATATCCAGCATTGAAGGACGGTAGGGCGAGGATGGCGAGGATATGTATAGGGAGAAGGGCAAGGATCGCGAGGATATGTATAGGGAGAAAGACATATTTAATTATCCCTTAAATGTGGGTATCCTACAACCGGTTCCACCAAATGTTTTAATTCTTATGAAATCATTGATACATGGGGAATTACAAATAAAGGCTCTCGAATTAGCAAAATTACTCTATGGTCACCTGAATATGTCAAATTACTATGAGGGACCCGGTCTCAAATTGTAATTATGAAATCATGACCAAATTACCAAAATACCCCTCTTTAATTTTTTTTTTTAAAAAAGAAAGCCACTGCCTCATCGGAATCTGGCCACCGGCGCCGGAGCTCTGGCGGCCGCTTTCGGCCACTGTCGGCGGCAGGACGCCTCCGGTGGCCTTCCTTTGTTTTTTTTTTTTGCAACTTTTTTTTAAATAGTGGGGGAAGTGAGGTTGGGGGGATTTGATCCCCCAGCCTAATGCTTTCCAAAATAAGAAATGACCATTGAGCCAACAAATTTTTGTTAATATTACAATGCAAAAAAAAATATAAGTTAACACATTTACTCTTGTTCCAGGTGATAACAATAATACATTTGGAAATAACAAGTTCTGATTGTAAAATAACACGTCTGGAATAAAAATTTAACAATATGTTTTTTTCTAACAATAAATTTTGTTGCAGGTAATAACAACAATACATTTAAAAATAACAAGTTTGGGATTAAAATTTAACAACACGTTTTTTTTTATAACAATACACTTTTTTTCAAGTGATAACAACAATACATTTAAAAATAACAAGTTCTGATTATAAGATAATAAGTCTAGGATTAAAATTTAACAACATGTTTTTTTATAACAACATACTTTGTTTCAGGTGAAAATAACAATACATTTGAAAATAACAAGTTCTGATTATAAAATAACAAGTTTGGAATTAAAATTCAACAGCACCTTTTTTTTATAACAATTAATTATTTTATACTTTTGGAAAATAAATTATTTATATCTTATAAAAAGTACTTGTAATCTATTTAATTTGCTAAAAAATAATTTTTATCTCCAATTTATAATCAGAACTTGAAGTATAATTTTTTATAGATTAAAAATACTTTTTTATTGTTCAAATTTATAAATAAAATTTAGGGAAAATGGCAACACACTTTTTTAATTTTTTTTAAAAAATTTTTAATCTATATATCTATACAACTTATTATAAATCAAACTAATTCTTATAAATTATAAATAGTACAATTTATTGTGGATTAAAAATACTTTTTGACTGCTTAAATTTATAAATGAAATTTATCTCTAATTTATAATTAAAAATACTATTTTATTCTTTAAATATAAAAACTATTTTTAATATTTAAAGAATGAAATAATATAAAATTTATACTATGATTAATAGATTAAAAATGCCTTATTATAAATACTTTATAATTTATAAGAAGTAGTTTGATTTATAATGAGTTGTATAGATATACAGATTAAAAAGTATTTTTTAGAGAAATAAATATATTAAAAATATTTTTTATAAGTTATAAATAATTTATTTTTTAAAAGTATAAAATAATTAATTGTTATAAAAAAACGTGTTGTTAAATTTTAATCCCAAACTTATTATCTTATAATCAGAACTTGTTATTTTTAAATGTATTGTTGTTATCACTTGAAACAAAGTGCGTTGTTATAAAAAAAAACGTGTTGTTAAATTTTAATCCCAAACTTGTTATTTTATAATCAGAACTTGTTATTTTTAAAAGTATTGTTGTTATTACCTGCAACAAAATTTATTGTTATAAAAAAAACATATTGTTAAATTTTTATTCCAGACGTGTTATTTTACAATCAAAACTTGTTATTTCCAAATGTATTGTTATTATCACCTGGAACAAGAGGAAATGAGTTAACTTATATTTTTTTTTGCATCATAATGTTAACAAAAATTTGTTGGCTCAATGGTCATTCCTTATTTTGGGAAGCATTAGGTTGGGGGATCAAATCCCCCCAACCTCACTTCCCCCACTATTTTTAAAAAAAAAAAAAGCAGTTGCAAAAAAAAAAACAAAGGAAGACCACCGCGCCGGAGCTCCGGCGGCTGGACCCCGCCGGCAGTGGCCGGAAGCGGCCGCCGGAGCTCCGGCATCAGTGGCCGGATTCCGGTAAGGCAGTGGCTTTCTTTTAAAAAAAAAAAATTAAAGAGGGTATTTTGGTAATTTGGCCATGATTTCATAATTATAATTTGAGACCCGGTCCCTCATGGTAATTTGCCTTATTCAGGTGCTATAGAGTGATTTTGCTAATTCGAGGGTCTTTATTTGTGATTTCTCCAAGAAAGTATGAAAGAGAATATAGTAAACATTTTAATTAATGCAATATAAAAAATTAATTAAGGACAAAAATAGTAAAAACAAGTTAAAAGTTCAGACAATTACGAGTTCTTATTAAAAAAAAACCAAGATAATTCAAAGTTCAAGCTCTCATAAGAAGGACCGGGTATAAATTTTTTTTTTTAAAAAAAAAGAACTCCTACCGTCACTGGCGGCTGGAGAATTTTTTGGCGAAGGTTGGTCAAAATATAGGATAAAATCCCACCACCTGTTATATGGAGAAAATTATAATAAGATCTTAAAGAAGAAAAATAATTACATAACAAGTTTCAAAAATTGTCATTTCTGATTCCAAAACTTGTCATTACATACTGTTTAAATTGCTATTGAGATTTTTAATAATTATTTTTTTAGGACTTCATTGTAATTCTTTCTTTTTATTTCTGAAAAGTTAAAAACCATAAGCCCGCTAAAACTTCTTAATGATAATGGTGCAAAAGTTGGGAATTTTTTGCCTGATGTCGCTTTAACTGAGAAGATTATTTATCAAGGGACAAGCACAGAATAATATCTAAAGCTTGGAATGTCATCAGTTTCCTAAGATATGAAATGGAAGGTTTTCTAAAAGAAAAATACCTGTGTCAAGTTACTTATAACTATTATGTCAAGCTCTCAAATTACGCATGACCGTATGTTTTATATATTTTTCAAGCGGGTCTATAATTAAATGATATGAAATGCTGATATTTTAAACATATCTTGACATAATAGATATAAGAAACTTAATCTAAGTATTGGGGTTTTTTAACTATTTGTCCCTCTTTCTTTTTTTCTCTTATGCTATGCTACTCTGGTTAACAAATGGCAGGAATCCCTTACGCAAAGACAGGTTATTTGGGTGTAGAGAGGTTTAAGTAAAGACCGTGGAGCGAAGATGCATGTGATGAATAGATTTTTCTTTTTTTTCTTTTTTTCTTTTTTGAGATCTTGAAATCTACTACTCCAGTTCTTTAAATAAATTAAAAAAGTTAGATAAATTAGTTAATTATAAAAAATATGATCTGTTTTTTTCTAAAATATCATAACTATCTTCTTTAATATCATCCCTTCCTCTCCTACTTGATTTGGTTGAGGGAATATTAATAGAAATAATTTAAAAAAAATTGATAAATATGACAAATAAATCTTATATTTATATTTAAGATCAAGATCAATTTAATAATTAAGTACTATAGTCAAGAGCGAAGGAGTACGAAGTTATGCCGACACAATTATTGTTCACTTAAATTTGTTTCCTCAACCGTCATTCTCAGTCAAAACAATACAAACATCATGAGTTTACCTTCCGTTCTAAGAGGCAACATAAGAGGCATCTTATTAATTTCAAAGACTGCAAATTAAATTCAACACTACTTCCTCTACTTAATATAAGAACTAAATAACTAATTTGAAAATATTAATTAAAAAAATTAGTTAAATTAGTTATTTGTCATAAATATATATTAATGTCACTAAAATATCTTCTTCAATTATGTGTATTAGATTATTGAAATTTTTTCTTGGTGGAAAGTGGGAACTCCGTACAATCAATAGAGATATTTTAAGAAAAAATAAGAGATAAAGTGAATTGAAATCTTATGTTTATAATCAAATTAAACTTTTAATTGGTTCTTATATTATGAACCGGAAGTAGTGTGTACGTACAACTGTCCCAAAAAATTCACAACTATTTGAGGGCCAAATATTGTGTAATCCGTATTTGATATTATATTCAGTATAGTAATCGTCAATAAGTCCTGTGATTGATCTCCGTTTACATGGCCCGTTTCTGTTCGATGGAGAAGTACGAGGGGTTAAATATGCAATTTTTGTAGTGTGTAAATGAATTTAAACCCTATTTGCATATACATAATCAATGAATTTCATTTCTCTTTTTGCTCTCCTTAATGGATTCATTTAAACAACTCTTCTGAATTTTTCACATTTTTTTTAAAAGTCCAATTGGGTACATCAGTGGTTCTTTTGACAATTTAATCCCAGTGTACATGGTAACCCTTTTTTCTTTTTCTGGGTAAATACTTACATTAAATGTTTATAAGTATATATATTCATATAAATTGACACATAACTTTTTTTATATACTTATCTCATATTTTATAAATTATACTTAAAATAACTATTACTTCTGATTTTATTTATAACACTTTATTTGTAATCTACAAATAAGATTTTATAATTAAAATTGTGAATAGTATTTTAAAAGGATTTTAAGCCATTGCGATTGCGTAGCAGCGACAAAGAGAGACAGAGAGAGGGTTGGCATTTATTTTGGGACAATCATTAAAGCAACGCACCACCAGAAGGTCTCGAGATAAACTTGGATAGCTTTGAACTACCAATCCAAATTATAGGAGTACGACGAAACATGTTTCAGAGCCACACATTTGTTGGTCACGAGATGCCAACGACGGAGCTCAGGGTGGGGTCATTTTAACAGGTTTATATATTGTTGATTTGATTTGATTTTTAGGGGAAATCCTTTTATTTAGAAAAAATGACCAAAAAAACCACTGAAATAAAAAAAAATTATAAACAAGGACTCACGACAACAATAGTATGGGTTTTGACAACAATTTTTTAGACCGATCCCTATGTATAATTTTTCCATTTTGGTAGTTTTTTTTGGCCATTTTCTCTTTTATTTAGTTGTTATTTTCAAAAACCAACCCGCAAGAGTGCGATAAGTTTTATTATTTCAACTAATTTTAATTTTAAAAAATAGTGAAAATATATGGAAATTTTGGAAAAAATTCTCCTATTGAAATTTTTATTGTGAAAATGACCTTATAAATTTTGATGATAGGAAGTACGCAGAGTATTAGTACTCTAATTTAGGTCCTCACCAAAGGAAACTTTTCCCTAATTTCCCTAAAAGAAAAGGAGAGAGAGTTTATAATGATGAGTTTAAAAATAATAAATGATAATTGCTCACTTGTTATTAAGACTTTCCGGTAATTATTTTCTTTCTTAGGACTTAATTGTAATTCTCACTAAATAAAAAATTGAACTAATACTCTTTCTTTCATAAGAAGGTAGAGACTATGGACTGTGCACTGTGACTGATGCGCTGAATTAATTTAATTGATTTTAACGGGAATATCAACCTCAATCTTTTTGCTCCCAAAGATCTATGGCTTTGTTGGTAGGTTAATCTACAAATGTGTGACTGTATAATTTTGTACACATGTAATCTCCCAATCTAATGCAATAAGATTTGTTGTTATTATATGTAGTAATCTCCCAATCTCAAAAGTACTTCTGGCTTGCAAGAGCTACATTCAACACTAAGAAAAAGAAAAAGTTAGCAATGAAACTTTCTAGGGTAAAGGTGCACCTAGCGTCTTGAACTATTTTCTCATATGTATCTAGTGTCCTAAAGTAATTTTTGGTGCATCCAGTATCCCAAACGAATTAAAACGGTGCATCCATATCCTAAGCTAATAGAAAAGTTAAGTTTGACTGTTATCTTGTTGACTCAACTGAAGGTTAATCGAAAAATCTTACATGACAGACGCACAGGTGTCTAATGTGTATTATTTTAACTAAAGCTCCTGAGAAGAGCCTGGTGGCAGCAGGAGTTTTCTCGGGAGGCGACAGTGACGTCGACGAAGTGACTAAGGGGAAATTTACTGTGTTCTACAAAGAGAAAAGCAAATGCGAGTCAGATGAGGAGTTGACAAAGATGGAGACGGAAGTGTGCTGTGACGGTGGTTGCGGTTTCAAATCAGAGTAGTGGAAGAAATAAGATAAAATGTTAAAGATGAGAATGGGATTGAATAGGTGGTACATGTACCAGGATTTAAAAGGATGGATCAATGGTCTTTCTTATTTTTAAGTTTAAAAACTAGCAGAAGATAAATGTTAGAAGAAGAGGAAATAAATTGAATTTTTAGTCAAAATAATACATATCAGACGCCTACATGTCTGTCATGTAGGATTTTTTTATCAACCTTCAACTGAATCAGTAAGGTAACGGTCAAACTTAACTTTTCTATTAGCCTGGGATATAGACATACCGTTTTAATTAGTTTGGGACACTGGATGCACCAAAAATTACTTTAAGACACTGGGCGTATCTGGGAAAATAGTTCGAGGTGATGGGCGCACCTTAACCCAACTTTCTATTGCTAATTTATGCAATTTTGTTGGTAATCAATTTAATGGTAGAATTTAGTTGCGAATTTCACGTATTTTTAGATATACATAATCACTCTCTATATATATGGTCCGTATTAATTAGTCCAGCAAATAAATTAAAAGGGAGTGACGGCATTGGTTTCCAACCCAACTCTAAAGGAGTTATTATTGATAATATATAATATAAAATCTATAGAAAAGAGTATTTCATAATTCTTGAACAGACAGTGTGACTATTTTCAAATTCTGTGCGAACACAAGGCAACAGTTTAGTTTTATTAGTATTCAATTTTTATTTGTTGGAGTTTTGATTGAATTTGACGTTAGAGTTCAAATATTTTTATAGAATATATATGTGTGCCTGTGTTGATAAAATTAATATTTTTTTTTTTAGCATAGGTATCCTCCTATTGGAGGTAATACTATTTGAGACACTGTCAGGCACTAAATATCGGTACCTCTCTTAGTGGGGATTCGTCATATTATAAGGGACTAACTTATTCTAGTAAACCCAACTCTTGTTGGTAAAATTTGTACAGTTAGAAGACTACATTTGCAGACCAATTGTACATGGAAGTTTCTTTAGTTCGGCTTTGGGCCACAACCAAGTTTCTTTTGGGTGTAGAAGGGGAGTAGCTAGAGGCTTAAATTGTTGTGGGTAATACCCCTGGGCCATTTTGGGTTGCTCGTTGGGTCATGTGGGGTGATATTGGGCCACGCTTTGGGTTCCACGGTTGACCTAAGATGACTTTGAGTCCAAATGAGTTCTCCCCATATGGTACGGGGGAAATTGAGGGAGGACTAATGGGGGGGGGGGGGTTGGTTCTACAGAAAAAGACTAATTTCTCACTGATCAACCAAAATTTGAATCCTTACTAGAAAAGGAACCCAACAAATTTAATTTACTTTAATTTATTAACTAGCTTTTATATTAAGGACAAAAAATAGTGTATAATGATCATATAAGAATTGGTAGTATTTTCAAATTATAGATACTACATGCAGTGTATTCCTTAGAGGAGATGGAATGCCATGTGGCATTGCCTTTCACATTCAGTGAGATGTGTAGAATTTAGGAAAGAAAGTTTATGTTTGATACAAGCATGTGAAACACATTTGAAATGAAAAATTACACGTTGATCCATAGTTGTGTCTCTGTCTCAACTGCAATAAGTACAATGAACAATACTATGACAAAGTTTCGCTTCTTCCAGAATTACAAATTTTACAAGTAATAGTTTAAAATCTTCATTTGAAAATCTATTTAAGAAAAACAAGTCCAGTGCTCACATTTTACTTTTCACACTGCTGCAAATCGCATCCAAAATATGTGATTCACACATTAGGAAAGCGAACAACATCCACAAATTCAGAGTGAAGTTGCAATGAAACCAAAGGAGTTTGTGTTGGAACTAAATGTCAAGTTCTAGTTTTGGCTAACCTTTGAAGCATTGGTGGTGGATGGAATTGAAGATGATGATCCCACTGGAGGAAGTTCATGATATGTGAGTTCTGGATAACTTAATGGAAGACTAGGAAATGGAACTTCAAAGTTGAGCACATTCATTGCTTGCCTTATAGAAGGCCTATGATTATGATCAGGATGAGCACACCATAGCCCAACAATCATCAAACATTTGATTTGATCATGGTCAAAATCTCCTTGGAGTCTTGGATCGACTGCTTCAAGAATTCTCCCACTTCCATATAGTTCCCATACCCAATTCACTATGTTTATTTCATTTTCTGGAACATTGTGGTTTATGCATTTTCTTCCACAAGCTGTCTCCAAAGCAACAATTCCAAGACTATACATATCAGATTCTTTGCTTGCCCTCCCAATAAAAAGACATTCAGGAGCCATATAGCCCATGGTTCCTGCCAAAGCTGTAGTAGGAGAACTTTTCGCGTGGTCTACAAGTCTTGCTAACCCAAAATCTCCAAGTTTTGCATTGAAGTTAGAATCTAGCATGATATTGCTTGACTTTATGTCTCTATGAACAACACATCGTTCCCATCCTTCATGCAGGTATAACAATGCAGAGGCCAAGCCTTGAGCTATTTTGAATCTTTCTGACCATTTTAGCAAACTTTGATCCTTGAAGAGATGAAAATCTAAACTTCCATTTGGCATATACTCGTAAACTAACAATAGTTCTTTCCCTTTGTGACACCAACCAAGTAGTTGCACCAAATTTCGATGCCGTAGTTGACTAATAATTCTTACTTCCGAAGCAAACTCCTTCATTCCTTGTTTAGAGCCCTCTGATATTCTCTTTATGGCTATGCAAGTGTTTGAATCTTTGAGGAAACCTCTATAAACCTCCCCAAATCCTCCTTGTCCTAACTTCTGTGCATCTTCAAAATAATTTGTAGCACTTGCTAGATCAGCATATGAGTACTCCTTTGGTCCTATTCCTCTTCCAAAGCTGTCATACATTTGCTCATCAAACTCATGATCATCCTCTTCCATCTTCCTTTTCTTCTTCTTCAAGCCTACAAAAGCCAAACTAAACACACAAATTAAAATAAACCCTCCAACACCTAATCCAACTCCAAGTTTTGTCCTGTTATTTCTACTCTTCGGGCTCTGGCTCGGGCTTGGGCTCGTGCTCGGGTTAAAAGGTGTTTCTGAGAACTCATTTGGAGCATTCAAATCATCATTATTCGATAAGAAACTCCATGAGTTGATCTTATGTATTGCTGAAGTACTTCCGGTGGCAGCTGAGAAGCCAAAAGCAACCCATTCAGGTAGATACTTTCTCATATCAACTATTTGATAAAGATGTTGCTGCACAATAGTACCATTAACAAAGCCAGTGAAGACAATGCTTAGATTTTGTGTATTTGAGTTGTAACTGATGAAAACCTCATTAGTTCTCCCTCCATTGATATCAGCCAACCACGTCAAGTTATTAACAGATCTCATGGAATTGATATTGACACCTACATGTTCTTTCGGAGGATCCCAATAATTCTTATAGATATCAAACTCCACAGCAACAAATGGATTGTCTGTTGAATTTAATGGCTGGTCATCAAGAGTCAGACCCATAGAACCTCCTTTCGTGACATTGGGAAGCTTTGAACCAGCAGGGGCTAAGAAGAAAGCCAACCCATCTCCATATGCTTTCTGCTTTGAACGAATCACAAAAGTGAAATGGGTTCTGAAGTCTGTGAGGTTCCCAGTGGCTTTGTCCCATAAACGCATTGGTTGGTAATATGTGGCTCGACCAACACTAGCCGTCAAGGATTGGTCTTGTTGGTTTCTTGTTAACTGGATGGATGGTGGTGCTGGGTAAGATGATCCCTCGTACGATATGTTTCTATCATTTGGGCTGAAACTAGAGAAGTTGAAGGATATGGAAAATGCGTGAGGGATGTTGAAGAGGAAGAAAATTATTGAAGATAGCATCTTCATCGTCATTGCAAGAAAAACAAAAATTCTGATTTGGTTGAGAAATCTTATTCTGCTAAAAGTTGGATAGGAGGTGAGATGATGATAGAGTCCAAGACATTGTTAAGGAAATTATGGGTTTTTTTCTTTAGCCTACCAATGTTTACCATTCCTTGCATCCACAGGTTTTTCATTTTTTAAATATTAAGACTAAAGACTGACCATTTGCGAGAGGCCATGCATTGAATCTGAACCTGGAAGTCATAAAGATATATATATATATATATATATATATATATATATAGCATAGGCAAGTGGACATAAACAAATGAGGTCTTTCTCGCTTTCCCTTTTGGAAAGTTCGTCGAGATTTGGAAAGACATGTAAAGTATAACAACTTGTTCTCCTCCTCATTATCATTATTATTTCCTTTCTGCTCGTGATCTTGAGCCCCGCAATAATTCTATTCTACACGTGATCTTTGGTCCACCATGATTATTCTGCGGGAACTCAGCTGGAGAAATGTGTTCTTGTCATATTTGGAACTAGTGAGTGAATGATGACTCACTTTTTTTTTTTTTGAATTTGACGTATTTAAAAAATTATAAAAAGATTGAAAATTGCACAATTTTTTGCCCATGATATGTTAAAATATCACTCTTTTTATGCAGAACCTAAAAATCTAAAGGGAAAAAATACCTTTGGTCCTTAATATAAAACACAATTAACTAATTTGAAAAAATTAAGAAAGTTACTAAATTACTTTAAACTATTTGTATTTATTGTTTTTCTCCAAATTAATTTGCCTCATCTATAAATTGATATATAATTGAATGATCTACGTGAATATTTTAAAGAGATTGTTTAAGATATGTTATTCAGTAGTTTTATTAATCTTCTGAAATTAGTTAACTAAGTCTTATATTAAGCACCAGAAGTGGTATTTACTATTTAGAAAGTTGGGGAAATTAGGAGGAGGAGCAGAAAATGCCTCCTAAATAGTTTGGCTAACAGAGGGAATATTATATCACAGGTGGTTGTGACGCAAAACGTGCCGTCTCCCCCAGAAGCAATATTCTGCATTGTCTTTTTCATCTTCAAGGCATGCATTTCCTCTGATTTTCTTACCTTCTTCCTCAACCAAAGTCAGATTAGAGCTTTAATCAATCCATTTTTGGTGAAAACCCCCACCTTCTATTTTATCCAACTATTCTCTTTCAATTCTATCCAAACATGTGGATAAAATGGAAAATGAGTATTTCCACGGTCTATTTGACATGAGAAACATGGAGTGATAAGGAGGAAGAAATTTAATGAGTTTAATCTAAGAAATTAAAGAGTTGGAGTTAAAAGCTTTTTATTATTTTTTTCTTTCTCTTTTATCTTATATATTATTTTATTAAAATTTTATAACCACATTTTTCTTATTTTTTAAATTGAACTCTTTAAAAAAATTTCTTCCCTTCATTTTCCTCGTTTTAAATATAAAGTTAGCTTGTGTTTTGACAGATAAGCATTCCTAAAGTTAATTAACTTTATCGAAATTTCTTGTTCTATGTGAAATAATTAACTTTCTTTTTCAATCAGAAATCAAATGTCATGCCTAGCAGACTACCTACACTGTGGTCTTGCAAAAAACATGCAGAAATTAACCAACGTGCCTTCACTGCCATGATCAGAGAGAGAAACTAGAGAGAAGCTCCAACATTAATTGATTCATCCAATCCAACCTTTAAACAGAGGACCAAGTTTTTCTGTTCCAACCTCAGAGGAGAAGCATATATATGTTCTACAGCTTCATGTATAGCCCTTTAAATGAAATGTGTTTCCTCTTCAGCAGTAGACATATTGGGCTTTACCTCTCGTTTGGTTGGAGGCAAATAGAGAGAAAATGAGAGAAGGGGAAATTTTAGTGAGTTCAATTTAAATTTAAAAAACAAAGAATAAGTGGAGTTATAAATTTCAAAGTCGAACTTATAAAAACACTCTCTCATACGTATACACTGCGAAAAAAGCAATAACTTCATTGAAATGACAAAATAAAGCTCCCGTGAAGCAAGAAGAAAACTTATAGTAATTATTAAGCAGCATTCATTAACCAAGCATGACTCCTGTTCTGTTTTTTTCCCCCCTTAAATAAGTAGCGTGACTCATTTATTTCTTCCTGGTCAATAACAAAGATTGAAATGAACTTTAGCTCATTATGAGCTACTAATGATTTCCACCAAAGTCTTGAAATCCTGCTCAGCTTTGCCGCCTGCCCCAGAAGCTCTTTGCATCGTCTCTTTCGCCTTCAAGGCATTTTCTCTGATTTTCTTCCCTTCTTCCTCCACCAAAATCAGATTCAAACTTTGAATTAATCCATTTTTGGTGAAAACCCCACCTTCTATTTTGACCCCAATCTTCCATATATCCTCAACCAATCTGGTAGCCATGCCTTGATCTCCAAAGAAAGGCCTACAAATCAAGGGCACTCCATTGGCCATACTCTCAAGCAATGAGCTATTGCCGCAGTGAGTCACAAACACTCCAATAGACCCATTTGCTAAAACCTGTGCCTGAGGAGCCCAAGACACTATTTTCCCTCGTTTATTTGTCCTCTCAACAAACCCATTTGGCAAAAGACTCTTTTGATCATCCTTTAGAGACCATAGAAATGGAAACCCACTGGCTTCCAGTGCTTCTGAAACTTCTAGAAGCTCATGTTGTGGTGGGGCCACCACAGTTCCAAAGCTGATATAAACCACTGAACTAGAACCTTGCTTGTCCAACCATGGCAAGCAACAATCTGGATCCATGTTTGTGTCTATGTTTGTGTCGGATGGTGATAAAGTAAGAGGACCAATGTAAAGCATAGACTGTAATTTGGATTTCATGTCCTGAACAAAGAGAGGTAGGTCAAGTTCCTCATAGAAACTAATTACTACTGCTCTGGCATGAGGCAGTACTTCTCCCATAGAAGCTAGTGATTTCGAAAACACTGGCTCTTCTTCATCAGAACGTGGTACGACGTCGCCTGGGATGTCTTCAAGTCGAATCTGGGACAGACCAGGAAGGAAGTCCAAGGATCTGGTTTTGTTTCTGTCAGCACAGTGTTGTCGGATCAGGTTAGTGTAGAAATGGACAGAGAGTGAAGTTGAAAGTGGAGGCCAAAGTGCAATCCAAGGAACATTCAGGTTCTGAGCCACTATAAGAGAAGGGGTTACAAAAGCATTAGCAAGAATGCAAGTGACTTTCTGATTTGTGCTTTTAACGGCCAAATCTATACCCTTTTGGAGATTCTCAGGACCAGCCTGAAGAAACAGGTTCAGTTTCTCAAATGGATGTGCTCCGAGGACATGTCCCTCTGCGATTCCATCAGAAACATAATAAGATTTGATGTTTCCTGGGATGTTTGGCCTGGAAAAGAGAGTTTGATTGGATTTAGCAGTGCTGATGAATGAAAATATGACATTGGGACAAGCTTGTGCTAGCCTGATTACTAAATTCAGGAAAGGAACTTGATGGCTACCAAAAGGGAACACAATGGCTGCAATATGTTTGTTCTGAAATGAACTTGTCATATTGAACGAGAAAGTAGCCTATATATGAAAATGAAACAACAGAGAAGAACCAAAAAAAAAAGGGAATAATTTTGAAGATGAAGATTTGGAACTGAGGAAAGGAGACATTAATATGGCAATATATATAATGGGGTAATAGGTCAAATATAGGAAATAATAAATGGATGTAGTCATGTTGAGTGGTGGTTGATTTACTTTCCAACATGAGCAACCTGACGCTGGTTGACAACCCCCATCTGTTCACGTTGTAACTGTACTCCAAGCACTGTGACAGCCAGTTAATTAACATTATGTGCTTTCTTAACTTGATTGTAGTATGTAAGACCTAAATAACTAATTTAAGTAAATTAAAAATGTTCATTAAATCAGTTAATATGATATGTTCTTTTTAAAATATTATAAGCATCTTTCTTAATTCATTCCCTCCCTCTTCTATTTGATTGTTGTTGGGGGAATATTATTGAGTTTAATTTAGGAAAAAATTGATAAACACATAAAATAGATCTTACATATAAGACTAACATCAACTCATTAATTAAGTCCTATATTAAAGACTAAAGGAGAATCCATTTGGTGTTTAGTATAAGAACTAGATAGTTAATTTGAGGAAATTAAGAAAATTATTTAAGTTGGTTATTTGTAGCAAATGTGTATTGACTTTCCTAAACTATCATTTTTAATCATATGCATTGCATTAAAAATACTTCTTGGTGGGAACTCCCTTATAGTCAATAGGGATATTTTGGACTTACTCCTTGAATTAAGGTCTTATATCTAAAATCAAATCTAGCCTACAACTACGCTTCCATTACGACAGGAGATAGTATTATTTTTTCAAGAAATGCACTCTGGATATTGGAGATAAGTATATTTTTATAAATAAATGAAGTTGTTTCTTTTTTCTTTTTTCTTTTAAAAAAAAAAGGTTTCTTGAAGAGTGAAGACAGGCCAATTCAGTGTTGCATTATCAGTACGGACTGCGGGGGTATGCTGGGGGCACTCTGAAGGATATACCTGTAAACTTATTAGCCTCATATCATCACGATAAATTAGTCAATAAATAGATACTCTTCCGTTCTTTAATATAAAACCTAATTATTGAATTAGTTCTAGTCCTAAATATAAGACTCATTTATCATATTTATCAATTTTTTCTAAATTATCCCTATAGATACTCTCTCAACCATAATCAAGTAGGAGAGAAAGAAGAGGTATTAAGAAAGATAATTATGGTATTTTAGGAAAAATGTGTCACATTTCTTATAATTAACTAACTTACTTAACTTTCTTAATCTATTCAAATTAGTTAAATAGGTTTTATATTAAGAATCGAAGGAGTATAATAATTTGGGACAAAACCCGTCGGTCAAAACCCGACTAAAACGCATTGAATTGATAAAACAATAAAAAATGATTAAACTAGCCGGTAACGAATGAGAATCATTGGTATTTTATACTACTTACAGATCTTACTATAAGATCCAACTTTTTAAATAGATCTGTTTCTTTTTATAAGATTCTTTTCAAGTTTATTTGAGCATTTAATGTATTGTTACCTATTTTATTCTAATTTAATACATTTAATATATTCCTTTTTTTCATTTATCTTACTATTACTTTCTTACATCTACTCCATTTACATATAATGGTGTATTTGGAAAAAAAATTGCATTTGCTTCGTATTAATTGTTTTTAACTAATTTTAATAGTTTTCTTAAATCATATAATTTAGTTAAAAAGTTTTATAATAAGGAACAGAAGGAGTATTTGTATAAAACCAAAAAGAGAATTGGTCAACTTTCAAAAAAGGAACATAATTACTAAAAAAAATCTTACCGACAACAGGACAATTTGCAATTACAAATTTTTAAGATAAAAAATATAATTGCTCACTTATCATTATGACTTATTAATTAGTTATTTTCTTTTCTTGAAACATCATTGTAGTTTCCCCAAACCTATATTGATTTTTAACTTCTTTACGGCCAACAAAAAATATTCTGATTTCAAAAACTAGAGGTTACGTTATTAAACATGTACTCCTCCAATCCTTAATATAAGATCTATTTAACTAATTTGATTAGATTAAGAAGGTTAATTAATTATAAGAAATATAATATGTTTTTCTTAAAATACCATAATCATCTTTCTTAATATTCTCCCTCCCTCCCTTACTTGATTATGGTGAGGAAGTATCTATAGGGGTAATTTAGAAAAAAATAATAAATATGAGAAATAAGTCTTATATTTATGATCAAAATTAACTTAACAATTAGGTCATATATTAAGGACTGGATGAATATTTTTCTGGTTCTATTTTTAGTATAGATTCTGTGGAGAGATAGTGCTTTTCTTTTCTTTTTTTCCCTATTTATAAGTTATGATATCAAATTTTCATATCGATACATGATTATACTTTTATTTATTATTCATGAGAACAAGCCATTAAAGCACAGAATACTCCTTCTATCGAGTTTAAAGTTTGAAGCAATTCAAACAAATTAAATAATAATCAACTCATTAAATATAATTAATTATAGTAAACTTCAACATCTATCTATTAATTCCTAAAACTATGAATAAAAAATATTTAATACTTCTTAAAATTATCAAATTTCTCATAAAAAAAATCAAGAACATTTTTATAGAAGACGCCTTATAATAAGAACGAGAGAAAATACATATTAAAATAAAGATAAAAATGCAAAGTTATTAATTTTAAGATGAAATCATTGACATATGTAGAGCTGTCTTATATAGTAGGAGTATTAAATATTTTTGTGTGATTGAAATTTGAAACACGTGTGCAAGACGAAAAATAGTTGAGACTTTGAGAGGGAAAGTCGGTGGGGGTTGAGGCGTGGCCCGTGGCCGTGGGTAGGTAGTAGCTACTAGTCAATGAGTATTTGAAGGGCTCGAGTGCTTGACTTTGATTTCTTTCTTTGATTTTGTTTTGTTTTGTTTTTTCTTTTTTCTTTTTTTTTTTTCGGGGTTTTAGGTGACCTGACCCTTCGGCTTTTGAGACTGAAGGCTCCACCGCTCTAGTCCCCCTCAAAAATATCCCTTCTGTTCTTTTCCACAAGACAAGTAATAAAAATATAAAAAAATATAACATTTCTGTTGCAAATATCCTCACTTAGGTTTTGTTTGGTTGGAAGGAAAGGTAGGAGAGAGGAGAAAAAATAATCCCTCCTCTCATTTGGTTAAAAATTTTGGAAGGGAGGGAAGTCAAAATGTCTCCTCCCCTCAATTTTAACTTCCCTCCAAATTAGGGGTTTTTGGAAGGGAGCTAAATTTTTAGACTATTATACCCTTATGGTTTTTTTAATATTATACTACTACCCATAAAATGTATTATTATAATATTTATTTCAAATAAAAAATATATTATCCTAAGTAAAAAATAAAAAATATAAATTATTATAATTAAAAAATATATTATAAAAAATTATTTAAAAATAAAAAATTATAATATTATAAAATTAATTGTTTTTATAAATATATTATTTATTAAGTATATTTTAAAGCTAACAAAAAGGATAGCCTAAAGAGAATAAAATTTCATTTTTCTTACAGCATATAAAATTTGTTAATTTGATTATTTTAAATATATTATCATATTAATTAGAATAAAAAATTACTGTACCAATTTTTTAATGCACATATTAATATGATAAGACTAAATTTTCATTAAATTATATAATTTAAATTAAGGTGTGAATTAATTTATATAATATATCAATAATAAATATAAACTAATATGTAAGGGTAAAATGGTAAATTAATTATTACTATCCCTCTCCTCTCCTTCTTGAACCAAACAAGGGATTATTAAATATCCTCCCATCCCTTATTTTTTAATCAAACCAAACAAGGTGAGGATAAAACCCCCCTCCCCTTCCCTACCCCTCCCTCCACTCAAACCAAACAGGCCCTTATGCGGAATAGAGAGAATGTATTAAAAATAAATACTTATAGAGTCTTTAATATAAGATCTAATTTGAGAGTTAATATTGATCTTATATATAAGACTTATTTCACATATTTATTAATATTTTTTAAATTAATCATATTGATATTCTCTTAACAATAATTAAGTAAGGGGAGGAAGGAGAGAATTAAGAAGATTATTATAGTATTTTAAAAAGAACATATCATATTAACTAATTTAATTAACATCTTTAATATACTAAAATTAGTTAATTAAGTCTTATATTAAGGACTAAAATACAATGATATGAGTAATATGAATAACTACGTTAGACAACGTATCTGCATCTGTCCTTAATGGGTTGAACTATTTGATCTAAAAGAGAAGAATCTCTTTGATAAAAAGAAATCAATCACAAATCAGGAGTAATGATTGATTAGCTAGGAAATATTTAACCAAAAATTAAGGACTTGATTAATTGAAAAGAAATTAATTAGATATTTATGGCTATTTCTCCTTCTCCCTCTATTCTCTCTTGCGTCAAATTAAATGGGATAAAATGAAAAATTAACAAATAAAATTTAGATAATTTTTAAATGTTTCTTATAAAAAAGAGAATACAGCATACTCCAACATTTTCTTTTATTGAAAAAAAAAACGAAGGGAGTGGTTGATGCACATAAATGCATCTTCTATATATAATATTGAAAAATGTATTATCCATAAGTTGGTCGATTCAATTTCGTAATGCCCTTTTTTTCCTTCTCTTTGGTTGCCTCATTTTCCCTAAATGTTCAACTAAAGGGCGTTGTAAATACAGCCATGCCCTAACCATAAATGTCTTATGATATTTCTTTAGTTACACACACACATATATAATATTTATATGCGCTTTATTCTTTTTTTTTTTTTTTATTTATTACTCCCTCTAGTTTATATGTATCCTTCATTCTTCCTCTTTTATTTACTACTCTCGCTAGTTTTGTTGTAAATGTAGGGATTAGTTAAAATTTTTTTTTTTAGTTTTAAATGTAAAAATCTAAGAGCTCAATCTCATTTCACCAATATTTATTATTTTTTTCCAGAACTAAGCCTATTGACTAAACAAAAAAAATATAGACAAGAAAATGGAAATAATTTACAACATAAATGAGTAAAAAGATGAATATTTATGAGAAATCAATATACATTTCATATAAATAACCAACTAAATTAATTTTTATTTCAGCAAAAAAAAGTTATGAATTAATTATTTAACTTATACATTTAAGATCGATATCCAATTTAAGTGGACATGGTGGGTTATTTTTTTCTTTTATTAATCTTCTAAGACCGATTCCATGTAACTAAACATAGGATGATATTAAGGGTTTATTTAATCACTAGATATTAAGTTTACATTATTAACATAATGGAGATTGAAAATACTATGTCACAAAAATTTATCCTTGGCGCCTATTATAAAAAACTTCTAAATTAAAACTATCCACAACCGATATTATATTAATGCAAATCAAATTTCTTTTTCTCCTTAATTTTGGTGAGACCACAATCTCATACGCGATATAATATCAAATTTAATTCAAGAGCTTCATTAATTAGGTTTTAATTAATTAAATAAAACTTTCTGACCATGAATTTTTCTTCTTCTTTTAATTATTAGAGGTCTCAAAAGTCAACGATATTAACGTAAGTTCAGAGCCCACATATATAACAGAGCCTTTGGTATGGCTGAAAGGGTACGACCTTCCTTCAACATGATCTGCCCTGTAATCAGGTCTCGTCCCTCCCAGTTTTCAAGTCCTAAAGTGGTTTGGTTGGTTTAATGGCTTTATAGAAATGAGAATAAGAATGAAAATGAAATTTAACGTGGAATGACATAAATATGTTTAGAATGTTGTGGACGAGTTATTTGTATCCAGTTGGATAATAATGCCCTTAAAATAAGAATATATATTAAAAATAGTAAAATAATCAAATTTGATTTTCTTAGTTTGAAAAAAAATTCTTAAATAATGTGATTTACTTAAAAAATTATATATTATATATTACTCATATTTTAAAAAATATCAGTTATAAATAATATTAAACTGAGTAATGATTAAAAAAAAGGGGTTAATATTATTGTTAGTCCTTATATATGATCAAATTTTGGTTTTGATATATGTAATTTCAAATCATTAGTTTTGGTCTCTATAATTTCATAAGAATTTGTTATAAGTTTAACTAGGAGACCGTACTTTTAAGAAATTTTAATTTCAATCACCTATGCTTAATCTCAAATAAATTCTTTATGAAACTATAAAAGTGAAGACCAACTATTTAAAATTACAACAATCAAAAACAAAATTTGATTAAATAGTAATGAAACAATGGTACTTCTTCTGATTTGTAGTATAAGTGTTCGTTTGACTTTTATTTTAATTCTAAATATAAGATTCCAGTTTACTTTGTTTCTCATATTTATTTATTTTTTAAAATAATTTTTGTAATAATGATAATGAAAAAAAAAGAGAAATAAATTAGAGTTGACTGCTAGGCACTCGGAGGGAGCCGCGGAACGTGGAGGCAGAAGAAGCAGAGGAGGAAATTAATGGCCCTTGGCACTTGGCAGCGTGTGGTTTTGCAAGGGTACTAACGACATTTCATTGGGCCTCTGTGGCTTTGCTGCTGCAAGTTGTACTGATCACGTGAGTGTGCGTAAGGATTAGCAGCATGTGGATTATGATTGAAGAAGACGCTTCGTAAAACTCTTATAAAGAAATTTAATTATTAAGAAATCTTATTATAAATTTGTTGTAGTTTCTTATCTCAAAATTTGTCATTGCATACATTTTAATTATCAATATATTTCAAGGTAATTAAATTTTTTTCAAAATCTAATTGTAAATTCTTCCATTTTTTTTAAAACACGTTAAACAGTTTCAAACATAAGAACTGATAAATTGATGGAGCAAACTTAAAAGACTTGATTAAAAAAAATTAATTTAAGGATTCGATTCAAAACTCAAAAAAGCTGTAAGGATCGGAAAATTCGTTAACCCCATGATTTATGATTTTATGTATGTACTCTTCAGGTCTTAAATATAAAACTCTTTTTGTAGTGTAATTTACACTAGAAAAGAGATATTTTACACTATAAAAAGAATTTTACATTTAGCACCTAACGAATACAATGTTTTAGACGATCAGAATATCCGTATATATTCTTCTCCATTCTTTTTAATTTGTTCAATGTTTGAGAAATGTCCATATCCCATTGTGGGGTCTTGTTCAGCGACCTTCTTGTTCTTCCACGCAAATTAAAGCACGTGTGTATATGTACACATCCTATCTCTACCATAATCATTTCAGCATGCTTCCTCTCAGGCCTTACCTTACTCTATTAATTCTATTTCCACGTTCTCTGCCAAAAAAGTAAATGAACTAAAAGAGCAAACGAAAGCATATGATATTGTTATCTTCTTCTGCTTGCTTGTGACTTTGATGCATTTTAACGTGTCGTTTTGGCCATACTAAACTGGCTATCCCCTTTATGAGAATGATATTAAAATCAAACCCAAATCCGTGGGTCAGAAAATCAATTTTTTAGTTTGGTTAAGATTTCTGAATAGGTTGATTGGTTTAGATTTCATTTTCTCCCCTCGATTCATTGAGCTTGGAACGATGTCGTTTTGAGTTAAAAAAATAGTTGCCCATCATATTTGTGTTCGTTTGTGTTAAATTATGTAATTTTCTTTTTCGCATAACTCGGAATATCATTAGGTTACTTTAGATTTGAGATTAGTTTATGTTAGATTGATAGTACTAAAAGTTAAAATCCTCCCAATAAGTATACTTTTTGAAAATCAAGCTTTTGAATATTCTGTTTACTTATACACTAATGCATTTTTTTAATTAAAAATGTTGTCCTTTTTTGAAATGTATATAAATATTTTGTATTTTTTAATTAATTATATTCTATTATTTTAATTATGAGTGGATTAATTTCAGTTGGATCACAATTTAGAGTAATGAACTTGTACCATTTTCATTTAATTCTATAAATAGTTTTATTTCTTTGATTTTGTTGACATATTTTAATGGGAGAATTAGGGAGAAGGACCAATAAGAAATGTTAATTATGGGAGATGGTCATAAAAATTAAAATTATTTAAAAGCACTAAATATTAAAATATAATTTTAAAAATACCATATTATCCCTATCTAAACCTCCTACATTTTCTCCTATATTTTCTTCTAAAATAAATTTCACTAAATTAAACATGATTTTTCTTAAAGTTTACAACCTGCATAAAAATCAATTAAAAAAATGCAAACATGTTTAGTGATGTAAAAATTAAAGTTTTATTTTTAAAACCATCACAAGTTTTAATTGAAAATAAAAGTTATATGATTTTAGTAATATTTAGATTATTATATAATTTATCATATACACAATTTTAAAAATTTAAAGAAAATTCGCATAATTTACTCATTTCATTCTATAAAGAATTTATATCAGATTTAAAAATAACGAATTCATGTAATGATAAGAAATTTAAAGAATTTAGATAGTCTATTATAATTTTATAGGACCACTCCTCAAAATCATTTAACAAGAGCCGCCTAATTACATGATATATTAATATAAATAAAACATAAGATATAAAAAAAATAACAAATATAAAAGTAATTATATTTCACTTAAAAGAATTACAATAAGGGAATATATTTCTGAAAAATAATTTTCTTGTAAAAGAAACTAATTTTAAATATGTTAAACTTTCTACCTAATATTTTAGTAAGATATTAAAAAAAGCATCATTCTCCATTAAAAAAGAAAAAAGAAAAACCCTATTATCATTTGTCTATATTGTGATTTATTATAGGATTCATTGAAATTTTGTATTGACAATATTTTTTGAATTACGATTAATTATTCTCTAATAAAATTATATAACTTTTATTTTTAATTAAATTTTTTGATGGTTTTAAAAGTAATTTTATTTTTTCAAAAAGAAAATAAAACTTTAATTTTTACTTGACTGAGCAATGTTTGCTTTTTTTTTTTATTGATTTTTATAGAGGTGTTAGACTTGGAGAGAAATCAAGTTTAATTTTGTAAAATTTATTAATTCGTATTAATTTCACAAATAAAATGTAGGAGGTTTGGATAGAGACAATATGGTATTTTTCAATTTATATTTAAATTTTTAGTTTTTAAAATAATTTTAATTTTTATGATCATTTTTCATAAATATTACTCTTTATTGGTCCTTCTCTCTTATTCTTCCTATTTTAGTTATGCTTTCAATGTTAACAAGGAGCAGTGCCTGTAACATTAAAAAAAAAATTAAACTAAGAAAAAAAATTACATATAAGAAATTTTACGCCAAACTGTTGATATTTATGGGCGTGCATACTAAAAACTAACTTCTAAACCCGCTCTAATATATAATTAAACTTATCTGCATGATTAGTTAATATAATTAAAAGATGTGGATGAAAAAAAAAATTGACTGCATTATTGCGGATGTCATTATTCATGCCTCGAAAATCTTTCTGTGTTGTTAGCAACACAAAAAAAAAAAAAAAAACTTTCTGCGTTACTTGCCACCTAATTGATGCCAATGGAACCAAATTGGACACACTATTATTTATATAAATTTTCAAACACACACCCACTGACACACATATATATTGCGAACGAGTTGTAGAGGACAATACTACCTTATACACTTAATATAAAAGCTAATTAAGACTTAAATTTGGTTTTAAATATAAAACCTTAATCATTTTGTCCTCTAAATTTATAATTCATTCTACAAAGTATTCCTTATTAATTGTACATATTAAGAAATTTTTATTTAAGACTAGTTATGATTAAAGAGAGTATTTTAAAAAAATTAATTCATATTTGTTATAAATAACTAATTTAATTAATTTTTTATATACTCAAATTAATTATATAACTTTTATATTAAGGGCCGAAATATATTGAATTATTTACTTGTTTTCCTTTTTTAGGAAAAAAAACAGAATTCGCACGCACCTGTAAAGAGTGGAACTTGCAATCTCACATTTCAAAAGGACATAAGGCCACCAGTGAGACTACTATTATCTTCTGCCCACATTATTAAATAGAATTTTGGACACATTGGAAGGCAAAAATGAATCTTTTTCTTTCCAGAATATGCAAACACCTGTAGTATGTTTTTGAGAACAATTAAAATTAAAATCAAGATGAAAAATCTACTAAAACTTTAGCTTGTTTATAATCGATTATGTTTTCATGCCAGTTAACATTATAATTAATTTCTGTAGAATCTAGAATGTCTACTAAAACTTTAAGTTATGATAAAAAACTATGATCAAGCATATTTTTATACCGATTTATTTTTAACCCATGTAAAATCTTAGTAAAAATTCTTTTTTTTTCCCCCTAGTGTTACTTTCAGCAATTCAATTATTTTGATGTGAAAGGTGGTTTTTCAAGATTTTTTTAAGTAAAAACCAAGGTTCAAAAAACCGAACCGGACCGGACGGTTCAGACCGACAACTGTTGAACCGGTTCCTGGTTCGGTCTAGTTTAGTTTATGAACCGGTCTTGCAATCAACTGGGAAGAATCGGGATGAACAGGAAAAAATCGGTACAAACCGGGAAAATCGTTGGGCTGATGGGTTGCCGGTTCTTTTTTTTTTTTTTTATCACTTCTTTTCCACTCTCACCATTCGCCGGAGAAGCCATGAAACGTCTGATGTTGGTCGAAGAAGCTGTAAATACTAAATACTGGACACTGCTGAGATACATGGTAAGAGCAGAGAAAATCACGGAGAGAAACTTAGAAGTTTGTTTGGAAGTCTACTGCGTGCGTGCTTCTTTGATTCTACTCATGGGAGACTAGAAGGTAAAGAGGACACCGGAAGATAATGGAGGGGGATGAGATATGTATAAAGAAAGAAAAATGACACCGGAAGAGCACGAGAGAGGCAAAAAGCAATTGAGAAAGAGGAGTAATGATGAGTGTTTTTAAGGAGCAAGTCTGTCGTTTCCATTGTTGAAGGAGAAGAGAGAGAAGGAAAGAAAAAGCTGACTTGTTATGACTTATGCGTGCTATGGTGGGAAATGGCAGCAGTATCACGTGGGAAAGAGAAGAAAGGGATAAAATAATAAAAAAATAAGGATTTTAATAGGTAAAGGGAAAAGAAGAAAAAGACAAAATAGAATAAAAAAATAAAAAAAAGAAAAAATTTCATATATTTTTATTCATTTTAATTAAATTATACTATTTTAATTATTACCGGTCTGATCCGGTTAGACCCCGATCTGATCCACTAACCCTTAAACCATTACATTAACCGGTTTAGTAT
The DNA here is from genome assembly GCF_004799145.2 of Neltuma alba. Classification (NCBI taxonomy): domain Eukaryota; kingdom Viridiplantae; phylum Streptophyta; class Magnoliopsida; order Fabales; family Fabaceae; genus Neltuma; species Neltuma alba. The sequence goes on along the minus strand of NW_021634802.1, from coordinate 39,158 downwards.
TTGGTTCGGTTGACAAGATAAAGTATTCAAACCTTTGTTTCCTTTAAAAATGTTAAACCTAGATTAATCTATCATTCTTTATCATCACAATAATATTATTATCATCCTAATTAATATGCTAATCCAGATTTAAGTATTATATCAAGTCCTAAATATGAATAGTTTTTTCAATATAATTTTCTTTTCTCCACGAATTTAATACAAAATTTATTTGAAAGGCATCAAATCCCCTCTAACTTAAAGTTTAAACCAACATATGGATGCCAGGGGAAAAAAATAAAAAAACAGAAAGAAAAAAAAAACAACGTATGGTTGAAACAATCTAACTAGTCAACTTCAAATGGTTAAATAGTAGGGATAAGATATGTTACTCTAAATTCAAAAGGAGAAATCAGCAAAGGAAGCGCATTGAATAGAAGAAACAATAATTGACACTAACATCGTTTTCCCTCATTTAATTTTAGGATGTACTCCTCTGGTCCTATTTATAAGGCACTTCCAACAAGTTTCACACAGACCAAGAAAAACCTTAAACTGCATTAACTCCTCATTAAAATATAGCAACTTTCCAACTTTACCCCTATTTAATATATACCTTTTTCAAAAAAGTAACTATCTACATTATAATAAATGAAGGATAATATGGTAAAATCATAGTAAAAAGTTAATGAAGTGCCCTATAAATAGGACAAAAAAAAACCTTCTCTCTCTGCCCTATAAATAGGACCAGAGGAGTAATTGGTTTCATATTCAAAACTAACAAAACATAATTTTGGTGATTTTAAGCATAAAACCAAATGTGCATTAAGTGCCATGCAACTACAAACTACTCTTTCCATTTGGGGAAACAAACTTAAGTATAGCAATTATTAATGTATAAATTTTCTCTGATGCGCGGCCGAGCGGTAAGGCGGGGGACTGCAAATCCTTTTTTCCCAGCGGTATTGAGGACAAAGAAATTGTTAGAGTTACCATTTTATTTATCCAGTACCAACATACTTGATGATAAATAAAACGTACTATTTGAATTCATTAAGAATAATTATTTTATTTAAAAAATAAATATGTGAATTTTATAATTAACGTTTTTCAAATATCATATAAATTTATGAAAATGTAAACATACCCTTTGTTATAAAGTGAAATTATAAACTTTATTTTAAAAATTAAGGATGAAATAAATTGTCCGCATCGCCAGCTATAAGTTGGCCTTATCTTTATCCCATCCCAATGTAGACAAATACCCACAATTTGAACGTGACCTCATAATTTTATGGACATTTTTCTCCTATATATATTTAGACATTTATTTTTCCATCACAATTTTTCTTCCTTGAATAATATCCTCTCGGTGTATGAGTTGACATATGTTTTTTTAATATAAAAATAACATTTATCTAAATTTGGCCATTAATTAATGTTAATCTCCCATGTATATTTCATATAAATTGAAATTAAAATGGCCAACGTAAGAAAGTTATTTTTCATTTTTTGTTGGTAAGAAAAGTTATTTTCATTTAGATATACTGGAATTCTATTTGACGCTTAAGTGAGATACTTTTCAATGTAACTCATGAAATTGTCTCCTCAATTTAATGTGTCATAAAATTACAAACTTTTAAGATTTTATTACCTACATAAATATTTCTTCTCTTATTCTCTTAAAAAATAAAATATTTATGAAATAATTTTTCATTCAAGTGTAATTTTTGAATAACAGTACATTGACAAAAGATATTACTGGCGATGCTTTTATTTGTAAGTAATAAATTTAAAAAGTACTCACATATTAGGGACCAAAACGACAAATTAAAAATGTTCCATGAGAGTATCCATAAAGAAACTATCTTATTCTAAACTAATTGGTGCTTGTTTGGTATATGGGAAAGATTTTTAATAGGATGGATACTGAAATATGGAGATAAGAATAATGAAGATGGAAATGTATTGGAGATGGGAATTTGAAAAAGGATTAAACTTAGGTCAAGTTAGTTAAGTCAAGTATGTCCAACTAACAAATTAGCGCTTTTGCCATATGTTTTAATTAGACACATCATGACTTAACCCCACTTAACTCTGTTAGCCACGATTCTCTAAGGGGGCCGTTGAAGACCTACACCAAAGAAATTAGAGGGCAGTTTATTTTTCCATATCTGCATTGTTTTCATCCCTAAAAGTTAACAACCCTTGCGTGGCTAAAAATTCAAATGGGAAATTTAGGAACCCAGGGACTTTATTGAAAATTCAGTAACACAAGGATTGTTTCATATCTGGTTTGTTTCACAATAAGCCCAAGGACTTGCATTGTATCAATCAATAGCGGTCGAAATCAATCAAGAGTTGGAAAACTCAAGAACCCTTGCATGCGAAAATTATCTGGAGATCACCTGCACCCCGACTCACACCCTCAAACTTGTTTGAACAAATTGAAATTGAAGGGGTGAGTGCATAACTTAAAGATATGAAAAAATTTTATGCTTATTGTGACTTAGAAGTGGAGAAGCCCAATGATTAATTTTATTGCAGGATAGAGATAGAGAAAATGAAAACTAACAAAAGAGAGTGAAATCAAAGAAATTAAAACACTCATTCAATGGGGACACGTTGTGCATTTTTAAAAGAACAAGAAGAAATTGATTGAATGGCTTGTTCTTGCACCCAAAACCTCGAGAATTGAATCCTTACCACCATTTTTTGAGCTTTGTTGATAGGCACGTATGGTTCTATAGGTTTGGAATTGAAATGAAAACAATGGACCATTCTTTTCTTGGCCGCTAGTTTGTCATTGTTAACAGAGTTAAACAAGATTAAATCATTATGTGTCTAATTAAAACACATGGCAAAACCTAATTTGCTACTTGGATACACTTGACCTAAGTTTGGTCCTTAAAAAAATTATTTGTTGTGCGTAATAATAGAAACCAATTAATATTGTACGAAATGATGTTTAGTAGAATAGGAGTAAATAATTCTGAAGAAAGGAATAGGAATAAATAAAGATTATTCAGAAGAAATATGACCAAATGATCATAATTACTAAATTTAATAAAATTATGGTCCTAAACTTGATGACAAAATATTGTTATGGAAAAATTAGGCATTTACTAAGACCTAAGGAAAGATGGAGGAAACCCCTCTTGCTGTGGCTGTCTCAAAGGAGGAGGCCGATGTTTTGGCTCGTAATCGCAAGAAGGTGAGGATGGGTAATACGGTGCTTGTCACTGATCGCTCGGCAGTCCTTAGGGTAGAGGATTGGATGACTGATGAGAATGTGGTTAACCCCGAGATTGCGGATATGTCACGGCAGTCGTATAAGGAAGCTTGTGCGAGAAACACTTTGGCCAAGGACCCTGTAGAGGATGAGGACTGGTGGACTGGGGATGGATGGAAATCACGTCTAAGAGTGGAACACACGGAGAAGGGTCCTAATGTTATTATCCTACCGGAGTACCAGAAGCAACTGGCATCAAAGTGGTCAACGTCGTTGTTCGTTCGCTTGCTGGGCTGCATGGTCCGCGAGGACTACCTTGGAAATAAGTTGCAACAGTTATGGGGTCGTCACGGTGAAGTAGAAACCTTGGAGATAGGATCTGGTTTCTTTCTTGTTCGTCTGAGTAACGAACGGGACTACGAATTCGCTCTTACAGAGGGTCCTTGGATGATTTTTGACCACTACCTCGCTATTCAACCTTGGCAACCAGACTTTGATCCGGATGCAAGTGAGGTCACGAAGATTGCTGCTTGGATCAGAATTCCAAAGTTTCCAGTAGACTACTACGAACCGGGTATCTTGCATGTCGTAGGAAGCCAAATAGGAAGAGTCCTCAAGGTGGATAGAAACACCCTCCGACACGTTAAGGGACGCTTTGCTCGCATATGTGTTGAACTGGATCTTACAGCGCCGCTTCTGCCGTTGATCCTCATCAACGGGAAGGAGAAGAAAGTCATCTATGAGGGGTTACACTCCGTATGCTTTATTTGCGACAGATACGGACATGATTATGATCACTGCACCAGTCATTCTCAGAAGCCACCAACTTCATCAGAAGGGACAGAGTCAAACTCTACACTCGGTAATGAGGGAGTTACACCATCAGCGTTAGAGAATCCTCGGGAGATGAACTTCGGGGACTGGATGGTAGCCCTACGGCAGAGACGACCCCAACGGCCTCAACAGGCAGTAGGCGAGGATCATGGGCGTGATTCACGACGTGAGTATCACGGAAAATCTAAAGAGATTAACGGTGGTTCACGGTTTACGATGCTAACTGACAATATTGGAGAAGATTCTGGTCAGTTGGAAAAAAGCAATCAGGAGCAGGATCTGGACCGAGATTCTCGCAATAGTAGTATCTTTAAGGAGTCGAAGGTTAAAAGGCACTACAAAATCCGTAATATTGGCAATGAGCTGGAATGGCAAAAAAAGAAGAAGCTGGGAGTGCAAAAAAGCAGGCTCAAAACCGTGGGTGTGGGCCGAAGAAACTCAGTAGTTAGCCCAATGGAAGCCTACATGTCTATTAAAAATAAGATGGATCAACAGGGCCCTCCTAAACAGGCCTCCACTAGTCAGATATCAAATGTTGAGGCCCCCTTTCATAGCAAGCAGTCTGACGTGAACATTTTAATGGAGAATAATTATACAGATCACCGGATTGTAGCACTCAACGAACCACCACTAGACTATGCTTTTCCAACTTCGTCAATCCTGGCTATTAAGAGTGCTTCTTTAAATCCGATAGACCCAGGTGCTGCGGGGGGCCCGGTTATTTTCATGCACTCAAACCCACTTGTTGATAATAATGACGTGGAGATGCTTGTGGGTGGAGAAACTTCACGCACGACTGCTGGGTTGTAGGACCCCCTTTGTCGGACTTGTTCCCCTTCTATCTTACTTGTTATAATGAATATGATGATCTGGAATTCTCGAGGTGCCGGTGGGCCCTCGTTTCGTCGCCTTCTTCAGGACTTGAAACTAAGATATAAATTGACGTTCTTGGCTCTCATGGAACCAAGACAAGCAGGGGATAGAGCTAAATTAATAGCCCAGAAGCTTGGGTGGTCCAATATGTACGTGGTGGAAGCAAGGGGTTTTAGTGGTGGCATATGGCTTTTTTGGGAAGATAAAATACACTTCTCTGTATTATCAGCAGGAGAGCAGTTCGTGCATGGCCTGGTGAAAGACGACAGTAATGAGGATTGGTTTCTTACAATAGTATATGGGCACCCAAATGCCATTATCCGCAGAGGTCTCTGGGAGTCACTCTCCTCTATTCAAAGGTCCATGAATGGCAAATGGGTCGTGGGAGGGGATTTCAATGCGATTCCTCACCGTGATGACCGCTCTGGGCTTCGCACAGGCATGAACGGTAGAGTAGAGAGACAATTCCAAGATTGGATCACTGCTAGCAACTTGCTTGATATTGGGTTTTCCGGACCTCGCTTTACTTGGGGGAGAGGGTCAAGCCAGAGCAGAATAGATAGAATTCTTGTCAATGACTTATGGATTGAATGTTTCCCGGATGCTTCAGTTATCCACCTTCCAAAGTTCAAATCGGATCACTGCCCACTTTTACTCAGAACTAAGAAAGTTGCCTCGGTCTCACCCAATGAGCGGCCCTTCCGCTTTTTTGCCCCTTGGGTCCTTCACGAGGAGTTTGGGAACTTTGTTAAAGACAATTGGGCGATGAAGGGGGACTGGAACTCAGACGTCCATGACTTCAATGCTGCTTTATCTCGGTGGAATATACAGGTCTTCGGACATGTTCAATGCACCAAAGGAAAACTTTATAGAAGATTAGAAGGCCTTTCGCGCAAATCTGCCTTGTCTGGTTTATCCGAAAACTTAGAAAGGATTCAGAAGGAACTTTGGTATGAGTTGGAGAAAATACTCTCGAAGGAAGAATTAATGTGGCAGCAATACTCTCGTGCACAATGGTTTTTGCAGGGTGATCGTAATTCACGATATTTCCACATAAGAGCGACCGGCAGGCGAAAACGGAACCGTATAGAGGCCTTGAGACTAGAATCAGGCATTTGGTCCTACGACCTGAGGGAAATCATGGATATGGGATGTCATTTTTTCAAGGAGTTATACACAGAGAATGGAGAAGGGTCATCGTCTCTTGAGTTTGGGATGAAATATCCAACTATAGATGCTGTGCATGTTAATACCTTGGGGAAAGAGGTGGAGGATACAGAAGTCAAGCGAGCTCTTTTTGATATGGGCCCACTGAAGTCCTCTGGGACCGATGGCCTAAATCCTCTCTTCTACCAAAGTCAATGGGATACGGTAGGAGGAGATGTTGTCCATCTGGTGAAACAAATATTTCTAGAACCGAGTCTTGTACGAGAAATTAATGGTACCCACATTGTGTTGATTCCTAAAGTAGATCATCCTGAGACAATACGAGATTTCCGGCCAATCAGCTTATGTAATGTAATTTACAAGCTAGTAACGAAGGTTATTTCCAACAGATTGAAGCCTATCATGCCTCTAGTGGTGGCCCCAAATCAGTGTAGCTTCGTGAGCGGAAGACAAAGCTCTAATAACATTATTCTCGCTCAGGAAATCATCCACTCTATGCGCACCATGAAGAAAAAACAGGGATTTATGGCCATAAAAATTGATCTTGAGAAGGCATATGACAGAGTTCGCTGGTCATTTATTTTTGACTGCTTGAAGGAGCTGAATTTCCCTGAGAACTTGAACCGGGTTATACAGGAATGCGTCTCTTCTCCTTATATGAAAATCCTTTGGAATGGGTCTACTACTGAGGAGTTTATCCCGTCTCGCGGAGTTAGGCAAGGGGATCCTTTATCTCCATACCTCTTTGTCCTCGTCATTGAAAGATTGGGCATCTTATTCATACTGCAATTCATGATGGAGACTGGCGACCTTTTAGACTTAGCAAGAAAGGTACTCCTGTATCTCATTTATTTTTTGCTGATGACTTAATTCTATTTGCCAAAGCAGATATGGAGCAAGCAGGAGTCATTAAGGCCATTCTTGATGATTTTTGTGAGATCTCTGGACAAAAAGTCAATGCAGCTAAATCTAGGATTTTTTTCTCCAAGAACGTCAACCATACACGGCGCACGGAGGTCAGTGACTTTCTGAACTTTTCACCTTCATCTGATCTAGGAAAATATCTGGGTATGCCCATTCTACACAAGAAGGTAACTACAGCAACTTATAAATTCATCCTTGACAAGATGGATGCTCGGTTATCGAGTTGGAAGGCCAATACGCTATCTCTAGCAGGGAGACATACGTTAGTATCGTTGGTGGTAGCCACTATTCCCACCTATCCGATGCAAACAACTCCCCTACCAAACGCTACTTGCACAGCAATTGACAAACGTTGCAGAAAGTTCCTATGGGGCTCCAATACTACAGCACGGAAAATTCACCTTGTGTCTTGGGACACCATTTGCAACAGAAAGGAAGACGGTGGACTGGGTTTAAAGCAAGCAAAATTAACGAACAGAGCGTATATGATGAAGTTGGGGTGGGGACTGATATCTCGTAAAGATTCGCTTTGGGTGAATTTCTTAAAGGAGAAATACAAGACCGGAAATGATCTAATTCCCAACGTAGAGAAACGTAGGTCGGAGTCAAGAACGTGGAAGGGCATTCGGTCTTGCTGGCAAGAAGTTAAAAATGGACTGGCTTGGAGGGTGATGAATGGTCGATGCATTCTCTTTTGGAAAGACCTCTGGTTACCCCATTTCGACGCCCTTGAAGGCTATGCTGTAGATACTCTCCCACAAGAGGCTCTAACCTGGAAGGTGAGTGACTGCGTTACGGCTTCAGGGACCTGGGATTGGCTGAAGTTTGCCCATTTATTGCCTTAGAATGCCCTTCAGGCTATACATGGTGTGCACGTTACCTCCGTTGGACGTGATGACTACCCCGTATGGTGCTGGTCTTCCTCTGGGGCTTTTTCTTTGAAGACAGCTTATAACCAAATTGCTGGGAGGAAGGTCACCATTAACAACACCCTCTGCAAACATATATGGAAGCTACGTGTTCCACAAAGGTGCCGAGTCTTCCTGTGGTTATGCGCCCAGGGAAGGTTGTTCACTAACCTGTCAAGATCCAAGCTAGGACTACATCCCACTGGGGAATGCGACTTGTGTGAAGGCAAGCAGGAGACTGTTTTACATGTTCTTCGTGACTGCCAGCAGAGCATGCAAGTCTGGCAAGCTATCTTGCCTCATGAATGGAGAAGTAAATTCTTCGCTGGTTCTGATCTTTCTGCTTGGCTTACGTGGTGCACTTGTAGCCACTTCCAAGCTCACGGGTATGACTTCAGGCTCTGGTTTCCTATAGTTTGTCAGAACTTATGGCTGAGTAGGAATGGTCGAATCTTCAGTGATCTATGTTGGAGTGTCGAGACTCTTATTGCGCGAACCCAGGCTTGCCTATCTTGGGGCAACCAGAACCCGCTACAGCAACGAACGGGGATGTATTTGCAGCCCATCTGGAAACCACCACCTCTAGACATGGTGAAGATTAACGTGGATGATTCTAGCCTTTGCACCTGTGGGGGTGTCTTTCGTGACCATAATGGCACTTTTATCAAGGTTTCATGTACAAGGTTGGTCGGGGCTCAATCATCACAGCGGAGGCTTGGGGTCTTTTGTGGGCTCTGAAGCTTGCATGGGACAGCAACTTGCGTCACTTGATCGTTGAGTGTGATTGCACTGAGCTAATATCCCTTGTTCATTCTCATATTCCCTCAGAACGCCCGGACTACAGTGTCTTGATTGAAATTCAACAGATGATGGGTCGAAACTGGGAGGTTGAAGTGGCTGTTTGTTCGCGAGACTCGAACACGGTAGCAGATGCTTTGGCTGCACAAGCACGCGATATGGGGGTTGATTTTGCTATGTTTTGTAGTCCCCCTGATCCCATACGAGACATTCTTCGGCGAGAAGCTATCCAGGGTCAGGCTTTAGTGGGTGCTGATATGTAGTAGTTCTTTTTCCTTTCCCATAAAAAAAAAAAATTAGGCATTTACTTATTTTTCCAACATAAACAGCAACTTTCTATCCTTTTTTTCCCCTTATGGAGAGATTTTTTTAAAATATCTTTCCAGCATGAATATATATTATATTAAAATTCATAAAAATCATATCTCAAGTCTCTGTTAAATATCATGGGTTTTGCTTATTTTCATTCTCTGTTCCCATTTCATAGGTAACCTATGCTTTTTTGTTTTTTTGTTTTTGTTTTTGTTTTTGAAAGAAAAAAGGGGATAATCTGGGAGCACGCCACAGCCGCAGGTGTGTGTGTTTGATAAGACACTTCATATATTTTTTTAAAATTATATCTCTATCTATTTATTTAAAAAATTTAAATGATTGGAAAAAAAAATTTTAATGATGGAAAATTTTTACAAAAATCTACTTTTACTCCCTGATTTATTCAGATTAATATTAGGTGTTAACTTTACTTATTTGTGGGGACCTCTCAATTACATTAGTTTAGATCTCGGATCATTTGAAATTCAAACATTTGTGGCCAGATCTCAATTTCTAAGAAAGGCATTTGATATAATTTGTACTCCTTCGGTCCTAATTATAAGACCCAATTGACTTATTTGAGGAGATTAAGGAAGTAAGTTAAGTTGGTTATTTATAATAAATAAGTGTTGTCATTCCTAAAATATCCTTGCTAATTAAGTATATTGGCTAAAACTATCATTATTAGAAGAATTATCTTGGAAAAAAATGCATAAATATAAGAGACAAAATGGATTGGGTCTTATAATTAGGACCAAATAAAAAGTCAAATTGGGTCTTATAATAAGGACCGGAGGAGTATTAATTTATAGTACTTCTGGTTTTTAATATAAAAGCTAGATAACTAATTTGAAGATAATGAGAAAATTAATTAAGTTAATTATTTATCACAAATGTGTGTTGATCTCCTTAAACCAAGTCATCATCTTCAATCATGTGTATAGAATGATTAAAATTATTCTCTGGTAGGAATTTTTTATAATCAATAGGGATATTTTAAGGAAAAAAAGAGAGGTAAAGTAGGTTAAAGTCCTATAATTAAGATTAAATTTAATTTTCAACTAGCTTTTATATTAAAAATTAGATTGAAGTAGTGTTATCTACTTATATTTAAGCCTTTAGGGAGTATTTTGATTTAAAGTTTCCCACCACCTTCATTTATGTATTTCAAACTATTCGGTCCATAAACAAGCGTCTTCACTCTACATACCGCATACATACTTCACAATGCAGCTGTTGCATATTTACTTGGTGATGTGCTTGAGATTTCTATAATTTTGTTTAATTTAAATCAAGCCCTTATAAAATTATAGGAACCAAAACGTTTAAAACTATAGAGAGAGAGCAAAACCCAAGGACCAATAATTATGTAATTCTGAATTTAAATCTTTCTAGGATCCACAGAGGACAACTCAAAGAGTGCTACACGAGCTACTTCCATGACTTTGTCATATGTTGTATTTGCACTCCTTTCTATCTATTCCTTTTCCCCCCCCCCCCCCAAATTAAAAAGACTTATATTAATATTAATAATCAGAGGTCATGAGTACGATTAAGGGGGTGTTTGGATAGAATCAAAACCATGATTTTAAAAGTGCTTTTATGGTATCCAAAGTAAATATGTGGAAGAGTTTATCTCGATTTGCAGAAAAGTGCTTTTAAAAAACACTTTTCATACTTCCCAAACACAGTCTAAGGGGGTGTTTGGCAACCTTCAAAAGTGCTTCTCAGAAACAATTTTCTGCAAAACGAGACAAACTCCTCCACATATTTACTTCATAAGCCATAAAAGCACTTCTGAAACCATTGTTTGGTTTCTATCCAAATACCCCCTAAATCCATAACACTTTAGTGGAGATTTCATACCATTAGATTATAAGTTTATTGGCTCTTTGCACACTTTTGATGCATACTTGTTCACTTCATCCCTATCTATTTTTATTAAAATTTCGATTTTCATTCATTGTACTTCACATTATGCAGCTCAGTGCATTCGCTTGATGATGTGTGTGTTATGGGATCTCTATCTTTTTGGTTGACCAAAGAGTTAATTTCTCAAGCTTAATTAAAGAAAAAATCAAAGAGATGTATTAATATAAATTTAATTAAATCTTTCTGGGATTGAAAGAGTGCAACAAAACCCTTTTTTAGGTGAAACAAGCGTATTCCCAAATGATTTAAGATTAATCATTTTTGGGTGTGAAGCGGTTAAAGAATAGCACTCTCAATAAAAGGTACAACAAAAGTTTAATCATGTTAGATTCACATTCTAATTACAGTGTTGGTTGAAAAATAGTGTGAAAGTAATTTGTGTTAGGAAAAATGTTTATGTCAAGTTCCTTATATTTATTATGTTCAGTTTCCTAACATATAGATATGAGAAATTTGATGTAACTATTGTATCTTGAGGTATAAGGTTATATGATTTTTTTTTTTATACATTTCAAAGTTTCTTCAAATTATTTTATACTTAAGACTAATCTTTATTGGGTCGGTAGCGTAAAGATTAAAACTCTCTCAAAAAATATATTTCTTGATATTTGAATTTGTGTTCTTACGAAACAGCTTGTTGGTATATGTTTGTATGACTTAATAAAGATTTTGCACCGAAACGCAACAACACATAACAAACACTGATTGAAAAGCTAACTAAAACCGAAAAGTTTGAAATACTAACAATTTGTTCCTCCTAGTTAATGCCCACTTAAATCGAAAGTTTCCTGTTTGACCAAAATAGTAAATTTACTACGATGGAATTAGTTACCATTTACTTGTATCACTTTTCTGACTAGGTTCATAAATGATTCTAATTCCACCTCTAATTCCGGTTATGTTCATAGCCCCACTATATATTCCCACATTGTGATGCTGATTTGCTAAGTAATTTACTCCAAACTTAATTAAGCCAACTAGATATTCTTGTATTTTATTAATCTGATCTTTAGTAGGAGGCATTTTCAACTAATTCATCATTTTCACAATCCAATTTACTCTTGTTTAAAATCATGAATCACATCTTTAGAAATAAAGAAGGAACATGTATTTTTTTTTTTCATCTATACCACATCTATCAATCAGAAGTTAGAAAAATATTTGACCTGAAAATTTAAAAAATGTTATGGCAATTTAACCTAATTTTTATTGTTAGGGGCGAAGACACTTATCAATTAGAATTAGGTTTGAAGCATGAGTTGGCCATAGCTTTCTGGAAAAAAAGAAAAAAAAAAAAAGGAAAAATCATGGGAGGGTGACTTTTGGTGAACAGAAACAGCTAACACAGAAGGGCTTTTTCGTAATAAAAACAAAAAGCCCGTCCCTTTCGGTAACTTGAGTCCTTTAAAAGCTCCAAAGTTGCAGGGATTCATTCCATCGCAGCAGCATTGCACTTTCATTTTTACTCCGTTCCCTCTCTTCCAAAATCCCTCGCTCGTCCTCCACTTTCTCTCCCTAAAATCTCAGGGAAAGGAGGAGAATCACTCAGAAGCAGACGAAGAAAGAGGAGGACGAGGACGATTGTGCTGTCAGCTCTGCGATCTGCGAATCGAAGTGGAAGAGACAGATCGGAAAGGAATCGATCGCCGATGGAGGAGAGCCGATATGCGGTGTTGATGTGCGCGGAGGAATCAGAGTATGTGAGGAAGAGGTACGGTGGGTATTATGGAGTATTTGTGAGAATGCTGGCCGAGGAGGGGGAGAGGTGGGACGTGTACAGGGTGGCGCGTGGGGAGTACCCGTCGGATGAGGAGGTGGAGCTGTACGACGGATTTGTGATCACCGGAAGTTGCAATGACGCACATGGGAACGACGCCTGGGTGAGAGAGCTACTGACATTCCTTAAGAAATTGGATTCCATGAGAAAGAAAGTTCTCGGCGTTTGCTTCGGCCACCAGGTACGTTTATTTATTTATTTTAATAATTTATTGTTCTGGAAAAACCAGTATGTTTTGTTTTGGTCAAGTTTTACCCGTTTTTCTGTTTTTTATTCCGTTTTCCCGCTTGTTTGGTTAATTTATATACATGTTGAATGTTCATTTTGGTTTTTGAATTTTATGCTCCGTTTATGTATTAGTATAATTTAACAAAATTTTAAAAAATCATGTTAGTTTATTCAGATAAATAATCATTTTAATTTGTTTTTGGTGTCTTTCGTCCACAGTCTAAAGGATGACTTTGGTTGGTTAATAACCTGTAAGTCGGACTTTTTTCTTTCGTTTTTTCTCCTGTTAATATAATTTTTAGCCTTTCAAATTTGTTTTTATTTTAATTTTGATTTCCCAAGTATCAAATTATAAGTTTTCACTTTTCAAATTTTTTTCATTTAAAATATTATTTCTTATAATTTAATAGAAACTTGAATCTTATGATTTAAAACTTAAAGAGCCAAAATAACAAATTTAAAAAGCCAAAAATTATATTGACTTTTTAAACAGATTGATATTTAATATTGATTGATATTGATGATTTTGGTGAGATATAAAACAAAATGCACAAATCACCCTGTCTTTTTAGAAGTGCATTGAATCGTTTGTTAATTTTAATTTAATTTTAAACATGTTATAATACTCCTCCGGTCCTTAATATAGGATCCAATTATTGAATTGGTTTTGGTTCTAAATATAAGACTCATTTATCATATTTATCAATTTTTTCTAAATTACCCCTATGATGCTCCCTCAACTATAATAAAGTAAAAGAGGAAGAGGGCATATTAAGAAAGATGGCTATGATGTTTTAGGAAAAACATGTCACATTTCTTATAATTAACTAACATACATAATTTCCTTAATCTAATCAAATTAGTTAAATGGGTCTTATATTAAGGATCAGAGGAGTGTTTTTTTTTTTGGCCGGTAAACTGTAAACATGTTATAATACCTAACATCATCATATAAAATAAGGTTTAGCAAAAGAAACTATTTGTAAACTCTGAATAATGTAGTTTAACTTGAATTCTTAATGCATTGGTGCTTCTATTCTTACACTAATGAACACAACAAATTGGGCTATACTTTTATGTGAAGTTTTTCCGGCATAAATGGTGAAAAGTTCTTGGTTCATAACTTACAATTTACGAACATGATTTATACATATAACTTTAAAAATTAAAGGGCCAGCGCACAACTTAAAAGTTCAAAACATTGGTTGCATAAAAAAACGAATTAGAGGTTCATTCAATCCCGCACATTATCATTCAACTAGTGTGTAACAAACCCAATATAATTAGGATTTGGATCCCCTTAATTAAGTTTTTTGATTGAGTTTTAATTGAGAAATATTAACCATTAGATCACAATATAATGGTAATGGTGTTGAGATAAAGAGCTTTGATTTTTTTAAAAAAAATAAATTGGTAACTCTTTTCTTAATACTATTAGCCTATTAGATGGTGATGATTATGTTTCTGAGTTGAAACTGGATTGATGGAGTCTCGATGAGATGGTATATTATGACATGTTATGGTAATGTTTGACATAAAGTATATTTATTGTTTTTTAAATTAAAATAATTAATTCTTCAATAAAAAAGAATCTACCTGAATCCATTGGAGATTCTTTGCTGGTGTTAATTTTGTTTTATTCTTTTTTTTTTTTCCCTTTCCCTCTTAGCAAATAATTTATGTCACATGCGATTCAGACACGCGATTTGATTCAGACCTTCGATGCCTTCTGTCGGATTTATGGTAAATATACAAGTATATGGAGGAAATAGAGTTTATTATTTATTTTAATCAACATGGATAAGATTAGATTCATGAACAATTTTTTAAAAAAATAGTAAAATAATAATTTAAGTATTTTTACATATATTTCAAATCAATATTTAGTGCATTGGATTTAAGAAGTAGTGGGACATTTATATCCGCTTTAAACTTTGAAGCGTTATTTGCAATTTTTTCTGATAGATCTGAGAAAGAAAATGATATTGAGAATGAATAAACTATATAAATTTTATTTATTTTTATTACATTTTTTAATGCAACCATCCATCTAATACAAGGTACGTAAGGGTATAGTATTATCTGATCAAATTTGAGCAAATTTAATTAGAATATCTGCTCTCAAAATGATTTTTCTTACGGAGTTTTTAATCATAATGGAAAGTTTGTGGTCGCTATCCCCATCAGGGGACCCAACTTTGGAGGGGACGTCGACAGTGAGGTAAAATACAAAAGTTTTGTTTTAACACTTACGAATATTATAAAAACTTATCTTTCAAGTTTCACACTCTTCAGCAAGATTTTTCTTATCTCTCACTTGGAGTTTCTGATTTTCTTTTGATGTTTTCAATTGAAAGTGTTTGGATAGGAGTTTGTTATGCTAATGATGATAAAATTTGAACTGATAAGAAGAAATGAAGTTGAAAGTAAAATAGATAAAGTAATCTAATACTCTTCTGATCTTAAATATAAGACCTTTTTAGTAGTATAAATTATACTACTAAATAAGTCTTATATTTAAGATCGGAGGAGTAATATGTTTTTTTTCTTCTCAGAATACAAAAGTTACTAATGATATGTTTACATTTGCAAGCGATGCAAAAGTTGAAGAAGAGCATTTTACATATATTTCGAAATTTATTTTTAGTTTGCATATATTTTGAATCAATTACACAACTTTGACATCACAAGTAAAAATGAATGACATTATGTAAATAATAATATTACTATTAATAAAATCTCAACCAAAATGTCCAAAACAACTAGTGGGTGTTTGGAAGTCATAAAAAAAAAACCAGTATTTTACACTTTACGAGGGAAAAAAAATATATTTCAGATATTTACTTTACATAGCATAAAATTACATAAAATAAGTTAAGCCAAATACCTTTTATACCTTAAATCTCAACTATTTGATACTCTCAAGTCTCATCTATTCTTAATATAAGGTCCATTTCACATCATAATTTAGTGTTTATGATGCGTTATCAGGCATAATCCTATTTAATTTATTTTCAAGTGTTTCTAGATGGGAGAATCCTTTAAAAAAAAAAGGTTTGAAATTGGCAAATTTTAAATAAGAAATTTTTATAAAAATGTATTATTTGCACGTGTGATGTTATCAAAATATATTAAAGTGTTGCTTTCAAATCTAATTTAGAATTTAATAATTTTAAGATGGAATTCTTCCTTTTGAGAAAATAGAGTAACTTTAACCTTACACCTTACTTCTTGTGATTTAGTTAAAAAGAGTGTATAGAGAGAGGGGCTCAATAGGAATGTGGAAAATGCAATGACTTTATATGTGACCTTATGTTGTTTGCGAGTGAAGACAGCTTAGGATTACGTGTATTCGGTATTTGCAATCACGTGATGTGTTGTCGTCATTTGAGGAATTGATTATATCTTAGCTGTTGGTTTCATTCATGACGTGGCATGTGGCCGCACTTGATCATACAAATTATTACTGAGCTCATGTCTTGTGATGGTATCACTGCCACACACTGCTTGACCCCAAATAAAAAAAGATCATTGTACCTTGTATGTCTGTCTATTCATGTCCAATGGAGTGTCATAAGATGGGATCTGATCTGTCTCGACCATCCCCAATAACGAAATAAATTTGTTTCATCATAGAAATGGTTGTCTTAGGTGTCTCATCTGTTGTACGTATGATATGGGGAATGAGTCACAGTTATAATATAAGTAAAATTTGTTTGATTTTAAATATAAGAATTAGATAATTAATTAGTAAAAATTATGAAAATTAGTTATATTAGTTATTTATAAAAAATATATATTGGTTTTCTTAAACTATATAGTACTGTTTTAATCATTTTCATTAGATACTACTCCCTTGAATAAAAAAAATCCTCTTAATATGCACATTCGATTAATAGAGTTAAAAAAATTAAAAATTTAAGAGATATAGAGGATTGAAGTTTTGCATTTAGGACCAAAACAAATCCATCCATTAGTTCTTATATTTAGGAGCAGATGGAGTATATTTCATTATAAATTGTATATTTAAAAATAAAAATTAAACTTTAACACGAAGTTACATTATTTATGAGTCACAACATTTTAACTTATTTTTTCAGACTCTGTGTAACACCTTTTATATGACTTTTCATTCCGACGGGCTTATCTCTTCGCTTTGGTTTTTCTTATTGCTTGTTTATGCCCATGGTTTTCGACTCCACGTGAAGTTGCAGACTTCTCAAAGCAACCAGAGACATTTTTTTGTAAAACGAGATAAATTCCTCTATATACTTACTTCGTACACCGTAAAAGCACTTTAAAAATTATGGTTTTGATTTCATCCAAACACTCCTGTAGTATAATAAACCTTTCATTAGAGAAATATATATGGCAGAAACACTTCAAACCTAACACCTCTTGCCAAATCTGAGGACGGGAATTGACTTCACTCAATCCAAGAAATTAAAACACAAACAGATAGATTTTGATGGACTTATTTTATGTCCGCTAATAATTTATCAGTAGCTATCTCTTTTATGGCCATAAGAACCGCTAGGTTTTATTTGGTAAATGAGGATGATTGTTTACTAGTTAAGCTTTTTGTATTGTTCAAACTTTGGATAGGTGTCTTCCGCGTTAGTTGTGGGGTCACTATGATAGATTCCCTACCTCGTAATAATAGCAATAATAATATAACCTTACCATGTGATATGGTTCCCCATAATCTATGTTTCCTTTTTGTGTTTTGTAAAGTTAAATTTGCTGAGTTGGATGAAATTATGCATTTTTCTGACCTAGCAGATAATGTTTACCAACTGTGATAGCCATAAATCACTGATCATTCACACACGTATACATATTCAGGTGGCTTGTATACTACGTTGGTTGGAGTACTATTCACTGCTGTAGTTACTATAAGATTTAGTTGATTAATTTGAGGAATTAAGAAATTTACTAAATTATTTTAAATTATTTAGATTTATTATTTTTTTTCCAAACTAATTTGCCTCACTTATAAATTGATATATAATGTAATGATTCGCATAAATATTTTAGGGAGATCATGTAGTATATGTTATAATTAATTAATTTAGTAATTTTTTAATTTTTTCAAATTAGTCAATTGGGTCTTAGATTAAGGATCACATGTACTATGTGTATACAAATGTGTGTATATAATGCAGAAGAGGGATAGTATACAGATCCTTTTTCTTTAATTAAAGAGCCGAATATGACTTGGTTGAAAAAGGATTCTGATGAAAATTGGGGTTGGGTTTTGATCAGATACTTGGCCGAGCATTAGGAGGGAAGGTGACTCGATCTCCCACAGGTTGGGACATCGGTCTCAGAACGGTGACGTTTTCATCGTTTTCATCGCTGGCCCTGTCTTCTCTCAAGCTCCCTTCAAGGCTCTCCATAATCGAATGCCATCGCGACGAGGTGTGTCCCTTTCCTAAATGCGACAACTCTAATAGGTTGAATTATCTATAATCATTAAACACAATCTTGTACGTCACTTTTGACCCACTTATCTACCTCTTCATAATCCCACTTAGATGCCTACTTGCTAATCAACCATGAAGAAACACGCACGGAATGTATATACTGTTCTGGTTCTATTTATAAGTCACTTCTAACATGTTTCATAAATATTGAAGAAAACTTTAAATTTTATTAACTTTCATTTAAAATTCAATAATTTTTCAATTTTATCCCTATTTAATATATATTATACTTTATGTAAATAGAGCCAACACAACAATAAAAAAAAAAAGTGAAATTGTACATCCATACAAAAAATTTCTCTCAATACCCTATAAATAGGGCAAAAAAATATCTTCTTTCTCTATTTTATAAATGGGACCAAAAGAGAATTATAAAGATATATATTTAGTTGTTAGTGACAAAGCCTACGTGCTTAATTACTTAATGATTTAGTTAATGGCATTAAAAAAAAAAATAGGTGAGAGAGCTGCCAGCAAAGGCCGAGGTGATTGCGTGGTCAGAGAAAACAGGAATTGAGATGTTTAGGTATGGAGATCACATCATGGGGATTCAAGGCCACCCTGAGTACACCAAAGACATTCTTCTTCACCTCATCGATCGACTCATCCAACGCAATTTCATCATGGTATGTGTATATATAAAGATTTAGTGGCTGATAGCATGAAATGGTGGGATTTGGGGCGTCCAGTGTTCCTTCTCAACTATCCCTTAATTTTTCTTCACTTTCGAAATGTTTTTTTTTTTGGGTTTCCTTTAACCATTAGGTTATATATAAAATGGAAAAAGTGATATTTTGATATCTTTTAAGGAAAAAAAATGCAGTTTCGTATTTTTTTTAGTGATTTCTCAGAGAAAAAAATAAAATTTAAAACTGTATTATTATTTTTTTTGTAAGATATTAAAATGTCATTCATTTCATTTTATATAGAATCTGATGATAAAAAAAGACAAGAAAAAACATCACCAAAAAAAGCAAAAGAAACAAGAAAAAAAACATTTGAGAAGTGGTAGAAAATTAAGCGGGGCAGATGAGGTAGCTTATAACATCTCAAAATGATGTTCATGTAGCGGAACCCACTTAGTGAACAAGGCTTATTATTGTTATACGTGTGTGGGTGTGTGTGCCTATGAACCTCTTCGTTCTCTTCTCTCTATCTGTAATCTTCTGGTATTTCAGGTGGAAACTTGTGTTATGTGCACTAATAATAACTCACCCATTATCGGTGTTTGATTTGTGACGGTCACAGGAAGCTTATGCGGCTGAGGCAGTGGCGAAACTGGCTTTGAGTGAGCCGGATAAGGAGGCATGGAGAAGACTGTGCACCAGCTTTCTCAAGGGTAGGTTATGACAATGCAGTGAGACAGAGAGAGGGGTTTTGTATTGAAAGAAGTTGGTTTTAGGACGAAAAGAGAGTGGAGGAATAAGAAAGGAATGGGGAAAGAAGAGGGTTATGTGTAAGGGTTGACTCCATTTTTCTTCTCATCATTAATCAGTTAAATTCCAATAATAGGAGAAAAGTATGCTTAGTCTATGGAATTTTTTTTTTTTAAAGATGGCGATAGAATGCACTAATTTTAGACAGATGCAAAAAATAATTACAAGGAAAAGAAGAATTTTCAATTAGGTAGATGCTTAAACCTCCGTTAAAGGAGCATTAAGAAAAATGCTTTTAAAAAAAAAACAAAAATTCTGTGTGAATTCTTTGACCGGTGAGTACTATAAAGGCCAGCAAGAGAAATTAGTCAAGGGAAAAAAAGAAATGAAGAGTAACACATTATATAAATATAAAGAAAACAAAAGTCATTGATTTTAGTGTTTACTATGAGCTTTATTATAAAAAAAATTGGCTACTTGAAGTCAAGGAATCACACTTTCCATATTAAAAAAAAATCATTTTGTTGAACTGCGTTAAAATTACATGAATACTTTCTTATTTTAGACATATATAAGTATCTGAAATAAAAAAGGTGTGTAAAATTAATTCTGTTTACGAAAATATGATATATATTAACTTAGATTCATACTTATATTATAAAGAAAGGAAATAATATTTTTATTTTTGTCATTATATAGTTGGGGAAAAAAACCTTCAACCACAGTATAATTCTTGCTTTAATTTCCAAAAAGATGTAGGAGGAAATTAAAGCAAGTTTTCCTTGCCTTTTGATTTGTAATTCAAAGTGTGTTACCCAAAGAACTTCATATACTTGATATTTTTTAAATCGAGTAATATTTGGTTTGATTCAAGCATTTTAAAATCAATCAGGGATAACATCCGAAGATGATTTCTCATATCTATACAGTTCAAAGACCTGCTCTTGTATTATGTGTGTGTGTAATATTTGTCTCACGATCCAATCATTATTGGCGAGATACTGAATTTTTATTTTCAATTTTTTTTTTTGAGAAAAAGAAGGTATGACATGGTCAGATGGAGGAAAACAGGAGGACAAATTTTAATATAGAACAAATTCTCATACGAGCTAACCTATTTATTTCGTGAGTTAGCCTGGACAACCCTTTTTTTTTTCGTAATTTACTTTATTTTACCTTGCAGAGCACAGCACAATCCCTAAAGCTACAAACTTAATCAGGTGGCTGAACACTTTATTTTCCAATTTACTTTCATTTCATAGTTATTACTTTTCATTTATATTATGCAGGATAAAAGATTTATGTCTATAGTTATATTTAATAATGTATTCATTTTATTTTTTGTTGCAGAATGCAGATGCTGAAGATGATAAGAAAGAATCAAGGATTAACCTTATTTCTAATTCCATATAAGATTTAAATATTATTATTTTTTAATGATTGATGAATGATATATTCATATGACATGATTATGATTGTTATCATATTTGTGAAAATTTGATTTATAATATCGACATGAGGTATGGATGAACATGAATATGTTATGTTTGTTGAATGTTGCTTATGATAATATGTTAAGGTGTAACTTTGCCCTCAAATTTTATGTAGGAGTTGTGAGTATTCAAAAATTTTTTTTGAATCAATATTACTTCAAAAATATTAAAAGATGAGTAATATCACTTCATAATATTAAAAATATTAACGGTCAATATTAGTTTTTTGTCAATCAATGTTAGCTTTTTGACAATTCAGGTTACTTCCTTTTTTCTTAACACTTTCCAAATGATATTAATCCAATAAACTTTCCAAATATTTATATCTGCCACACGAAAACCTTTGGAGTTAAATTCAACCCGAAACTTATGATAAAATAATGCAAATTATGTAGGGAGAATTATAGTGTCAAAAACAAAAAATAATTACCAACAAGTCTTAATAAACAATTGTCATTTATTACCTCAGAACTTGTCATTTCAGGCTTTTACGTTGTCACGAAGACTTTCTAATAATAATATTCGTTACTTAGGACTTTATAGTGATTCTCCCAATTATATAATATATATAGGTTTAAAGCTGGCTATATGATTTGTATTATATTTATGTTATTAAAATTAATTTTTTTACAAGTAAAAACAAAAGAATTGATGTACTACCTCCGGTTTCATTTATAAGACATTATTTGTGGACTACAAACGAAGTTTTATAATTAGGATAAGAGGTGGTATCTACTAAATGGCTCTCTTAATGTCGTTAACCTCTCTTGATGTTGTCATTTGATCTCTTTAATCTATTTTGGCATTTGCATTTCTGGAGTATGCAATTACTTGTACATTTTTCTCATTTTTCTTAATTTTATATATCTTCTTTATCACTAGATAGCAGGTTTTTTTCTTGGGGGGTATGGAAAGCAAGATATGGATATGTTTTTGAGAAAATTGAAGTGGATGCCTGAAGTTGGGTAGCAGTAGCTATGAGATTAGTGAGAGACTTTATGGATGCTGCAACAAGTGATGTCTGTTACATGTCAGATCAAATAGATTACCCTGAAATGGTAAGGCCTAAAAGCTTACTCAAGGTTATGTGTAGAGGTGGGAATCAGGGCCGGCCCAGCCCTCCAGGGCTAGCCCTTCAGGGCTGGTGGGCTTAAAAGGGTCGGTCCTCCAAGACTGAAATTTCAAAAATACCCTAATTTGCTAGGTCCGGCCCTTAAGCTACAGGGCCAGGGCCGGCCTGCGGGCTTTTGGCCCTTTCAAGGAAAAAAATACTATTTTTTTTATATTTATCATATTTTTTATAAAAATATAAAAACAAACCAATGAAATTATTAATAAAAGACATAAATATGAATAAAATTAAGTCACAAATATAAAATATCATCATATATAAATATTCATCAACATTTAAGAATATCTAAAACATTCATTAACAAGATAACAACATCTAAAAGTTTTATCTATAGTGCAATTGTGCAATAAATAAATACTATCATTAATCTTTTGAAACTTCATCATCACTATAATTAATTACTTTTCTTCATAAGTATGCTTTTCTTTCGTAACAAAAATATCAAGTTTTTCTTCTTTATAGGAATTTTACTTTTAAATTTTACAATCTAGCTATTATTTTACTTTAATGTGAGAAACATTGTTGTTAAAACTCATGAATTTCTAATTCAAATTATAGAATCACAAGTTATATAAGTATAAAAATATCCTATTATCAAATATATATGTAATTTAAAAATATCAACGCATATAATATAAATAAAATCATTATTAAAGTCCAAATTAACCCATTTTTTAAAAATTTAATTGGATAAATTATTGTCTAAAACCAAATTTAATTTTAAAATGATAATAATAACTAAATATTTGAAATATTATTAACAATGTAAAAAATTAATAACATTAAAATTATATTAAAAAATTTAAAAAACAAAAAAATTATAAAAGGGCTTAAACGGGCCAACCCGCGGCCTCTAGGGCCGGCCCTTTTAAGCCCTCGGCCCTCCAGGGCCAGTCCTCCAGGGCTTATTTCTCATTTCAAGAGAAAAATATCAAGTCCGGCCCTCATAATTTCAAGGCCCAAACGGGCCGGCTCGACGGGCTCAGCCCGTTTTCCCGACTCTAACTACGTGCCAACATTTGTGTTGTAACTAAAATGACAACGTAATAAAAACTCTAATAAATGAGAGATTATGGATCCACTCACAAATAACCATCAAGCCGTTAGTGGCTACAGCAATGGAGAAGTGAATGCACAGAAAATGCCCATGTTTTTGTTGAGAGCTAACAGGAGAAATTGTGAAATTATGAAGAGGAGGGTGATGAATAAATTTTGATGAGACTTGCCTCTTTCTTAATGTCAAAAAATATCGCAAAATATGTGTGCTTGTGGATGAGCGGCCAAGCATACGAAATGCAGAATATGAAGGGCAATACTTAGGCCATCGTCAAGGATTGTGGTTCGAAGCATTCCTTGCTCTCTCAGGGTACTACCACGTTCTCATGGTTTCTCATTTCTGAATGCAAGTATTACTCGTCATTAGGAGGAGAGGCACAAAATTCTCTGGAGATATCGGCCCAGCATGCACGGCAACTAAGAATGAAAATGGTGGATTATTTGGACCATAGTGACTGCAGCAGAAGGAAACAGAAGGCAAGCTAGCTCATCCAGGTACCCTTCCCAAGACCTGTGCAACGTGCAACGGTGCAAGTGGAAGGAAAATAGGGACTAGGTAAACCATCCAAAATAGTTTTAAAAAAAAATTGCTATTTTCAGGAATTTTTCCTCCTAGTATTCTTTCCAAACACTGGTTAAGTTCACAACATAATCGAAACATTGCCTTAGGCAGCTGCGTGAGCATCACACCCCGTTCATAAAAAGGATAACACGTTTTAGGACTCCCTGGCTGTTTGAATCTCCTGAAGTGTAAAACTGTCCTAGTTGGACTTGACTGGAACATTAGGAAGGAATTGGGTTCCCAGGGTGCTAGGGTGGTACTGGCTGAAACCATCCTGTTATGCAAATGAAGCTTATTTACTTGGCAAAATAAGGGGGCTCAGCAAAATAAGCTCAGAAAACATCGCTCATACGAAAGAACCCATGACAGCCCCACCCATCGTCCATCCTTTTCAGCACTGTAATATCGTTAAACAGAGAAATAACAATTGTTTCAATGTCAGTTTCCTTTGATTAATATCGTTAAACGGAGAAACTTGTTTCGCTCCGGTTCAACATGACAACCATTAAACAGATCCACATATAAAGCAGACCAAACAGACCAATTACGATATCCAAAGATCATAATAGAAATAAATGAATACTAATGGTTCATGCAAAAGTCTTTTTTTTCATCTTCCTCCATAAAAAGGCTTTATTTAAGTGAAGCCCACAACCACGCATGAATAATCTTAACCGTCAGAGACAGTCTAGGACAGTGACGCTGACGCTGACTCATGGCGGAGATAATTCCATCGCAGAAGGGTAAGAGCAGAGGAAAAATAGCTCAATCACTCAATGAGGCTCCAGAGTTCTTCCTGCACTCTGCTAGCATGTCCATGTAGAATTGGCACTTGCTAATGTCATTCCCGTAACTGTTCAGGCACTGCAAGAAAATAATCGCACATCTCTAATGTTAGCAAATATTAGAGAATTATTAACCAACAGCAGGAATAAAAACAATAATGAGTATCTGTTAGCAATTTTCTTGAAGAAACCTTAAATTCAGATTTCAAACATATTTCTCTCAAAACCGCATTCTGAAACCAATGGGATAACAGGACTGGTCCGGTTATTCAGTACATCATCAACTGAAACCTTGAGCAGTATACTTGATGCCTTAATGAGCCAATCACTAAGAACTCATATACATTAATGACTAGCTATCGGTGATTTTCTTAAAGAAACTACGAATTAGAAATCCAAACATGCTCTGTTTCCAAAACTTGGGCTTGCCCCTGTAACCTAAAAAAAGATTCAAACATGTTTGGCTTAAAAATAGATTGCGAAACCAATGAAATAATCACACTGGTCCACTTATTCAGTAAGACATCAACTGAAACCTGAAGAATATATGATATGCTTGATGACGCCATACTACTGCAAGCACATGAAATTAATGCAAAGCATGGAAAGCACAATCATATAACATACATTTGAAACATATCTGACAACCCATAATAAGGAGCTGTTAAAGAATAAGGACCTTTCACATAGATCTTGCATGTTTTGTAGAATGTTAATCAAATAGTTATTATTTTCTGCTGCTTAAGATATTTCTATACTATTGGACATATCAAAGCATATAACAGCCAAAACAATAATTGATGGGTGAATTTGTGAGACATCCATCCCATAAGGAGTTATTCAGTTGTCCAAGTTCAGGTTTGATTTACAATTCATAACCCAGATGACCAGAACAGGTAAGAAATGCATACATCTTGGAAGGCCTTTGTGTGAACACCACAGGCATCGCTACCAAGACTATTTGCAGTTGGTGCAGGGGCGGCAGCAGCACCCTCAGCAACAACTGTTTCATGTTGAATAGTTCGGGGACCCATCACACATCATCCATAGCCCTGTGCGCCACTGCACTACCAGTTCCAAAAGCCACGCCTATAACAAATTATCCATCCATTAAGCACAAAGAAATTCATTTTCACAGGTCCCATCCCATACATTAAAATGAAATAATCATACTCACTAACGTACCCTGAGCAATGGTTGAACCAATGCCACCAAGCAGAGAGCCACCACTGCTGCTCTGAGCGGGAGCTGGGGGAGGAGCAGGGTGAGCTGCATTAAGACACAACCAAGGTGGACAGAAATTAAACTACTTGTTATGTTTCTGGCTGAGTAATATTAATACTACGTCACAACAAAGCTCTTTGGAAGATACATTAAACCTTCATCATCTTCTTAAGTTTCTGGCTACGTAATATTAATACTTTGATACAACAAAACTCTTTGGAAGATACAGTAGACCTTCATCATTATTTGGATTTAAGAACAGCTTTCTGTTGTCAAAACAGCTAAACTTTTCAGAACTTACATTAGGAGCATGGTGTAGAGCCTAACTTTGTGAACTGAAACCCAAAAAAATTGACAGTTTAACCATTTATTGCATCATATTCTTATTTACCTGGCTGAGGTGGGGGGTTACGAGCTGCTGGTGGACGAGGTACTGAACGAGAAGACCTTCCTGCGAAGATAATCATATCACGAAGGATCACACAGCTAAACTACGACCTCTCAGTGCAACATGCACAAATTATTGATTAGTTAGTTTATTATTGATTCAGAATGTTGTAACCAAGACAAAAAAAAAAATATAATATAATAACAGCAAACGCTTGGATGACAGGGAAACTAGCTTACATTCCAAATGTTTCACTAAAAGAAACGTTCTACGAAAACATTTCCGTTTGCGACATCACAGATCCCAGAGTTGAAACCATAATAACCACAAATGACAAAGTCAGGATAAAAATCGGATTAGCATCAAAGCATCCTCAATAAAGAGGCACCCTGCGCTTTTACCAGCACCCCACAAAAATCTTACTTAAATGATCATCGACTTGCGCAATAAGCACCACATGCATCACCAGAAATGAGGGAGCATATGCATCAACGTATTAAAATTAACGGGTTAAAAAAATACATCCCTCTAAACAATAAACGATTTCCCATTTTTTGGGAACGACGGAACTAGCGTTTCAGGAATAGCATAAACGTCTAGAGTCCATTAACAACAACACCTTTCAAGCGCAATACATAAAACCCTAAAACCCCAATTCCTTCGATAATGAAACAGGAAAATTGGGGGAAAAAACCCTATATATCATCGAAGGACTAATCCAATAGATTCCCAATAGACTAATGTCCAGAAGATGAACACGAAATATAAATCGATTAGAGGTCAGCCAGTTACCACTGGAGCTGCGGCGAGGCATGGTTAGGGAATGGGGTTGAGGTGGCGGAAGAGCAGATTGAGAGACGAAGATCTCTGAAGAGGAACCACGAAACGCGCCGCTGCAAAAAAATAAACAACCAAACCCTTGAAACGGCAAATTAATAGCGAGCCCCACAATAAGGTTATGTGCTGCAGATTAGAGATC
Organism: Neltuma alba; assembly: GCF_004799145.2. Taxonomy (NCBI): domain Eukaryota; kingdom Viridiplantae; phylum Streptophyta; class Magnoliopsida; order Fabales; family Fabaceae; genus Neltuma; species Neltuma alba. Next base: position 11,713 of record NW_021634802.1, on the reverse strand, counting down.
AGCCCAAAAATGAAGTTCTAGAACAATTCAGATTGTCTTAACGTGGAAGTACATGATTGGTTGATTTTAGGTTTGGTTCAATTTTCAGTGGTGTGTTTGAGCATGTTTACTACTTTTATTTTATTTAACTTTTGTAAAAATTAGTTATGTAATATGATTTATATTTATATTGATTTTTTATAAAAATCAGTTCGTTAAATTTAGACTTATTTGAATAAATAATAAAAAAATAAATTTATATCTAAATGACTGAAAAAGTTATGTATTTTATGACCTATATCTCATATATATGGTTTGATAAATTTAAAAAATAATAAATTAAAATAAAAATGATAGAAATAAAAAGAATTAATACTTTATTTTTTTAAAAAAGACAATATTTAAATCAAATTTTTTATATTTATTTTGTTAAATTTTTCGGTCACACATGTTCATAATAAAAATATATTTTTTGATTTAAAATTATATCTCATTCCTATCATCCTACCAAACAGATTTTAAAACCCACTTCTATTTTTAATTCTATTTCTACTTCCACTTTCACATCTGCTTCTGCTTTGATAAAAAACTCTTCTATCATACCAAACGAGACATAAGTGCCGCCAAAGCTTAAAAATTTGAGCTTTTTCAGTTTGTACCGTGGGGAAAAAAAAACAAATGAGAACAAAATGAAAGATAATATTATTTAAGTAGATTCTACATTGATCCAATAACTTAATTTTTTTTTTGCTAGTAATAATTTCTTACAATTTTTTTTGAAAAAAGTATTTAAGTTAAGCTGCTTATATTTATTATATCAAATTTTTTTGTCACATATAGTCATGTGCTCTATTTTTTTCCATGTGAATTTATAATTTAATACTATTAAATACAAATATTTCAAAAATAAAACACATATTACTAAAATACCCCTCACAAAAAATTAAAAAAAAAAAACCTCTTCCCCTTCCCTTGCATCGACAGCCGACCCATGTAAATCAGTATCACAAAATCCTCCATTGGTCAAATCAAACTAGCAACAATCAACTTGAAGAAAAAAAAATAATTTATCAATAAAATCTCAATCAAATTCAGGGATAAGAGATGGAGAATAGTCGCCATGGATGAGAGATGGAGTCTGAGTCGCCATGGATGAGAGGTGGAAACTGGGGGCTTTGATGTGATAGGAAAAAGTTGAGAGAATGAGCATAGTTCCTTCGCAGAAGTGAAGTTGCAGATCTGAGTTATTTTTCTGATGAAACCCATGAACCGACTTCCCCTTACTCTCTTTCTCTTTCTTCTTCATCCACATTAGTTGCCCCCACCGCAAGCTTTGAGTCACAAATCTGGGTCGCTTTGCTCCATATCTAACATTGGTAGGAACATTGCTGGGCTTTGAGGAATCCAAGAGCCTTGGCTAAGGAGACGTTGTCCACCATGGTGCTCATCGGAGTCGTCGCTGTCCATCATCATGCTCGTCGAGGTCGGAGCTGTCGGCCATCATGCTAGTGGTGGTTGTGGTTGCTGGCATGGTGGGTGTCGAACAAAGAGAGGAATGGGGATGGGGCAAAATGGTCAGAGACCCAGTTCCATGAGAAGTGAAAGTGGGTTCTTGGGGGTGAGCAGGGAACTGAATGCCAACGATTTTGGTGGAACTGAGAGTTCCATAGAAGTGTCTTCCACCACACCAAGCAAAGTTAGTTTTGGGTTTCACTTCCAATTCCACTTCTCACCTCCTCCACTTCTATGCTACCGGCGCATTAGCTTTTTTTCCAAAAGCTCATTAGAGAAAAAGTTACCCAAACAAGTCAATTGACTTTTCACATTGCCCAAGGCATGTTTGGCCCTTAACACCAATCCAAACACATGCTTTTAGGTTACCAAAAAAATTGTATGCTTGTGATTTTTTTTTATTTTCGCATCATAAAATGAAACGCAAATAGTTGGGGCTTCTGCGGCTAAACACCTTCAAAACCTTTCTAAATGTAAAATTGTGAGTTTCGACTTTTTATGAGGAGTATAAGAATGTCAGAATAAAAGCGAACACATATTAATATTAGATATACAAAATAAATTTAACAAAACACAACAACAACAACATAATTACTTCTTTTGCTTCTTAATAAGATCTCTTCTAAAAGAAAATTTTGGTCCTTATAAGACCATACAATAGTTTCAATTAGACTCCTCCTCATTCGTATTATCATTTCACATCGCCATGTTTAATTTAATTCATGTTAATGCTTTTTTCATTTCTCAATGTTCAAAAACAAATGAATCAAATCCCATTTAAATAGCTAAATACATTTGCAATGGGAAAAATGTAAGAAAAAGGAAAATCATTCAAGACATGAAAAAGGTAGAGACTTCATATATTAATATAACAAACATATAAATCATTGCCATTTTAACATACGACATGTTTTATAGACAAAACAAATCAAATGATAAAGGAAACAGTAACTAAAACTTCAACACAAAGATTATTTAACTAGTGGCACGTCTCTAATGTTTTACGTAAATATGACCTTATCTTTTTTAATGAGACTACAACATCAGTCATCATAATTCGTGCCTCAGGTAATTCAGTGCAACAACTTAATGCCAAGTCAAAAATCGATGATATATGTGATAATATATTGCTTATATTTGGATTTCCTTGACGTAGCAAATTGACATCCAGAATATTGATGATTGAATGTGGTGTTGATTTGCTAACCCAATCTTTTAAACCAAGACCTTCAACAAACATTTCATCGGTTGGCTTCTTCCTGGTAAACATCTCCATTAGAACAATACCATAGCTATACACATCTCCTTTGAAAGAAACCACTCCTTTTGATCCATACTCTATATTTCAAAAGAGAATATAAGCTTTAATATTAAACTTTTTTTTTTGTATATAGCTAATATAAATCTTCACATACAGGAACGGAAAATATATATCAATAATTGGATAATATAAAATTTTGGCATAGAATAATAAAAAAACAACATTATTGAACTAAAATATTATTACTAAACTATTACCTGGTGCCATATAACCAACTGTAGCCAATGTTTTTGTATGAGTTTCCAACTGTTCTTCACTTAATAGTTTAGCTATACCAAAATCACTCAGATGAGCCACCATGTTTTCATCCAACAAAACATTACTTGGTTTTATGTCACAATGAACAATTCGAGTTAAAGTACCATGATGAAGATACTCTAATGCAGCTGCCACATCAACCATTATATTCAACCTTTGCAGGATATCTAAACAATAGTTATGAGAGTACAACCATCTATCAAGGCTTCCATTTGACATGAATTCCATGACTAGAGACTTGAAATCATCATTTGAGCAACTACTGATAATCTTAATAAGATTGCGATGTCGTAAATTGCACATGGCAGCACATTCAATATCAAAACTTCTCAATGCTTCTTCAATGTCTATGTTAAATACTTTGACAGCAACTATCTTTTCATTTGGAAGAATTGCTTTATATACTGATCCAAAACTCCCAGAGCCAAGAAGATTACCCTCATCAAATCCATTTGTTCCTTGTAGAAGGTCATAATAAGATATCCTAGTTGGTGCATCCAAATTTGTTAAATCCCTATTGGTTGCATAGTTAGCATCATCTCTGTTATGCTTTAGAAAGACAATACCTATAAAAACCAAAATGACAACCATGATGGGCATTGAGCATTTTATCACCAACATCACTTTATTTGATATGTGCTTGTTTCCTCTCTTACACGGTCGGACTTGTAGTTGGGATTTTCCACAAAGATCTTTATTCATCATAAAAGATTGAGCAGTAAAATTTTGAAAGGACCACCATTGGAATTTCTCCATTCAATAAATTGTATGAAAGATCAATAGATTTAAGATAGTGTAGTGATTCTAAGGACTTTGGAATCACACCAGACAAGTAATTATGAGAAAGATCTATTGACTCAATACTTATCATGCCACTTAGTGATTCAGGTATAGGCCCTTGTAATTTGTTGTGAGCCAAAGATAGCTTTTGCAAAGTTGTCAACGTGGCCATAGTTGTAGGTATACTTCCTGAAATTTGGTTTCTTGACAAATTCAATAGTATAATTGCTCTCAAATTTGATACCTTTGGTGAAATTATTCCACTCAATGCATTGGAAGATATATCTAAAACCAAGATATCTTTGAGACTCCAAAGAGAAGAAGGTAAATGAGAAACTAGCTGGTTAAAGCCAAGATCTAACTGCTGCAAAGAAGTATTCCAAAGGCATTCTGGAACTGCTCCCATAAACATGTTGTTTGCCAGATTCAACTCACTTAGACTTTCTAGTTGACAAAGGTCATTTATAATGGACCCTTGTAATCTATTGTTGCTGAGACTTAAATGTTGAAGGCTATGTAATTTATTAACTGTATTTGGAATCAACCCAATCAAATTATTCTCATCCAAAGTAACTCGATCAAATTTTTAAATTTCCAAGTAGATAGGGTATAGCTCCGCTAAACTTATTCGATGACAAATCTAACGTAATGAGCTTAGAAGCATTTGATATGCTATTTGGAATTTGTCCAATTAGATCATTTTCTTCCAGCCATAAGGTCTCTAGGTTGGGAAGGTCATTTCCTAAATATGATGGGAGAAGGCCAGAGAGGAAATTACCACCCCAGGCATAAGGCTCTCAATGTCGAAGTGTTGAATATATTTGAAGGAATAGGTCCTTGCAAATGATTAGAGGCAAGTCTAAGACATTAAGTTTATCAAGTTTGCCTATCCCCTTGGGTAAAAACCTGCACACAAAAAATTGATAGAGATCACGACTTGTATATAGTTCAGATAAGAATACATACAAATAAATTTATTTTTATTCCTTTTAAGCCTTTATAACATTTTTAAGTAAAAAATTATGGAAATCATATAAATTATCTTTAGTTAAGATGCCATAGTTTATAGAAGAATTGTTGAAAGTTAAAGTTTAATTTTAATTTGTAATTTTTGAATAACTATTTAATAGAAAATTAATAAATTTCTGATATAGAAAAGAAACAATTGAAAATTTTGAGGAGAGAAAATTAAACAGGGAAATGATGTATTCTTTAATTGAGGGCAGAGGAAAATGGAGAAATAAAATACTATTTCTGGTCCTAATTATAAGAGTTAGTTGACTAATTTGAGGAGATTAAGGAAGTAAGTTAAATTAGTTATGTAATAAATAAGTATTGTCTTTCCTAAAATCCTTATTAATCAAGAGTGTGTTAGTTAGAACTACCATTACTAGAAGGATAATCTTGAAAAAAAAAATATAAAATATTAGAGACAAGTGGATTGGGGTCTTATATTAGAACCAAAATAAAAATCTAACGAGATCTTATATAAGGAGCGGAGAGGTAGTATCATTTTAGTTTTACTCAAACCCGGGGGGACGAAAACCATAAACTCCCATCAATTCATTATTTGATCTTTCGGTATTTTGGGATGCTAGCCATATTCAAGCCCCCGCTAAGAATATAGGCAATTTATAATGAACAAACGATGAAAAAGAAAAATCTCATTCCAAATTTATGAGAAGAAAAATAAAACAGTTAACGTTACTTGCATACAATACAAATGCTATGTGTGGTAATATAACAAATAAAACCACGTGTCTTACAAATAGAAATTATAAAAGGTACCGAGAAAATTATTTTTATTTGTTTAGGTCTTCGTAAAAAATTTGGAAATGAAAAAAATTAAGAAAATCATAAATCACACTTAAGGTGAAATGACTAGTATTTCTTTTGAAGAAATAAAAGTGTTTGTACTGTGATTATTGAATAAGTATTCAATTGAAATGAACAAATTTGACAAAAATAAAAATTTGAAAAAGAAGCATAACAGATGAAAAAATGTACTCGACAACAGAGAGGGAAAAAAAATACGAAATTAAAATTTGTTAGGAAACAGATAAAATCTAAAAAAGTACTGGCATATAATAGTACGTATGTGCATTTAAATTTGGTTGAACAAGCATTTTAGGAGTTGCACTTATTGTGTATATGTAATTGTAATTGATCTTTTATACATATCTAAATAATTTTTGTTTATTGTACATTTTTTAATTATTACGTTGTAATTTGTAAAAAATATTTAATTTTAATTTCAATTTAAACAATGTGGAATTGTTGCAACTTATATATAAGTAATAATAAGTAAACAACAATTCCAAACACATCTGTATTTTAATATTATTTAAATATTAAGATGAGAAAAAATAAAATTAAAGTAATTAAGAGACAGAAAAAATCTTGATAAAAAAGTATTGTATGGTTCGGAGTTTGTCATCAAAGAGTATATGTGAGGATTTTGCTTTTCTCTGTTACAAATTTAAGACATCCATTTGTTCATGATTGCGATTTTTGAGAAAAACAATCTCCATTTTACATAAACATATAAAAAAGAAAAGAAATACTCAAGTAAGTGCGTACCTGTAAATGAGTTACCACCCAAATATATTTTTCAAAGATGTGCAGTTTGCTTATTGATTGAGGAATGCTTCCCTCTAATTGATTAGCATCAACAGCGAAGGTTTCAAGTAACGGGAGATGATGACATTTCTTCAGGCAAAACCCTTTAAATGATTGTTGCCAAGGCTAATCATTCTTCAAAGAAGGCATTTTCCCAAGAAAGAACGGAAGGAATTTCACCTATAAATAACTTACAAAATATTTGTAATTACTTGGTAGTCTGGCAAGATGTTACTATAAATTCGTCCGTACACAAGCGTATAAAATAATACGAGGACTTTTGGTAATTAGATACTTAAAATTAGTAGAAAATAATTTATTTTTTTGTTGGACTGTAGTTTAAAGGGACTCTTCAATATTATGACCAATTGGATATAAATTTCTTTCAAAAGAAGAATTGCTGAAGATCAGAGACTATGGAATTAATCTTTACTAATCTAAAATGAACATCCAAATTATTTATATTTTGTATTATAGTTATTGAACTATTAAAAAGGCTCTAACTTTAAGATCTGAGGACGAATTCATCATAGGCAAAAAAAAAGGGCTGAAATTTTAGTTTTTCTTTAAGGAATTAAAATATTTTAGTTACAAATTTTGGATATAAAGCATAAAATTAAAGATGAATAGCCAACACATTATTCTATGATCCAAAATTAATTTTATTTCTCTTTTTTAAAGACATTTTTGCTGGGGTAAAAATTAATTACTATACCACATCACATACTGATAGTCCACAAAGTTTTTCAGACCAGTTTTTTATAGGGCTTCTCTAATTTTTTTAATGATCTAAAATTTATTTATTTCTCTTTTCAAGGATTTCTATTATGAATACAAAATCTTTAGTAAGCTTCTCATGATTCTTTAACATGAATGAAAGAAATGAAAAAAAGAAAATCTCGTTTTAAATTATTTTTTTTAAGAGATGAAAAACAAAACAAAACACAAGACACATACACACACGATCTAAGACAATCATAAACTAAAACTCTTACCTTGCAAATTGTTGTAGCTAAGAGCAAGAATTTCGAGGTTTGTCAAATTTCCAATCTCACTTGGAAGGATTTCCTGGGAAAGTATATATGAAGCCATTTTATTGATCAAAGTATACAAATGATGTGGTAGATTAAGACTAAAATTTAAAAAAAATTGTTTTTTCACATTTTAAATATAGCAAGTGGTCCCATCAGTCATGATCTTACCTTTTCTTTATTTTGGCATTGTAAATATTGTTTGCATATAATATACACAAATAATAAAGAAACTTCACGTGTCTTACGTACTAATTTCTAAAACTTGAACATGTGTGCTATATGATTAATCCATGCATAAATATTAAAAAGGGAAAAGGCAAATTTCCTCTAACCATCAAATTTTACTTTTAATATTGCAAATGAGTACATTAAGTTTACTATATAACTTTTATGCATTGCCAATTAATCATGTACAGCATAAAGCATTAGAATAGAAGGCTTTTTCAGCAATTTATCTCTGATGAAGAATTTGTTTTGCGCAGTTTTAGCGAGAAATTATTAAGTAAACTTTGCTGAACAAAAAAGTTCCAAAATAATGTTTAATGAATCGACATTTTTTTATGTAATCTCCCATGCTTTCTCCCTCATGTTGATTTTTCATACTTCTTTTAATTTTAAAATAAAATAATGATTAAGAAGTTATTAGTGGAGAGTTTTATCTTGAAGATAATTATTATCAATTGAACGTATTGAAACAATTCCACTTTATAACTATTCACAATGATATTTATAATTATTTATTTAAATAAATTTCTTGTTTATTGTAATAAATAAGGAAAAACGCACCTGCAAACTTTTTTGTTTTTAGTATTAAACTTATCCCATCCTACAAATAAGTCGAGAACTTGCCTTAAATATAACAAAAGAATTTCAAGTAATACTCATTTCGATTCGGAAGAGTAAAATACAAAAGAAAAATTATTCTTTACATTAATTTCAACTCTTTTAAAAAATTTTAAAAAAAAATTATCAAAATCATAAATTATACCTGAGATGACATGATTAATATCTTGGATAATTATTTAATTTTTTGTTGGTAAGAATCAGTTAATTTGAAATTAATAAATTTGAAAAATAAAAAATTACATGTGGGCAAGGGGGCACATTATACGCTGAGTACTTAAGAAATTCTGTTATCGTAGTGGGCCCATCAGCTCAGGTGATGAAGTCATGATCCTATCTTTCTGTTATTTTGGGATTAATAAAGGGCAAATAGCAAATAAAGACCCCTTATATGTGAAATTATGATTTGGGACCCTTAATTTAGAAAACGGCAAATAAAAACCCGATTTCATATTGCAAATATGAAATCTTGGTGAAATTTCTGAAATGCCCCTCAGCCAAATTGTGATTTGGTCTATTGAAATTGTCATTCGCTAAAATAAACTTGTCATTTGGCATACTCTCAGCCAAGTTGTGATTTGATTTGCTCAAGTTGTCATTTGCTAAAGTAAACTTATCATTTTTCATAGTCAACTAGTCATTTGACTTAGGGGCATTTTAGACATGTTACTAAGATTTCATATTTATAATATGAGATCGAGTCTTTATTTGCCATTTCCAAATTAAGGGTCTCAAATCACAATTTCACATATTGGGAGTCTTTATTTGCCATTTTTTCTTGTATAAATGAATGAAATGACCAAAAATAAAATTTCATTTTTGTTTTGGGGATATTGGATTAAAGTTTTGAAAATAATTTTATGGTGTACGATAAAAATTATAGGCTACCATCAATTCATAATTTGATCTTTTATATTTTGGGATTGTGATTACCATCATATTTAAACCCCGTAAGACTATGTATATGTAGATACAATATTAATAAAATGATAGAAAACAAATCTCATTTTAAATTTATGCTATTAAACAAAATGACTAAAAAAACAAAAGAATAAAAGTAAGATATAATAATCTCATTGATTATGAAGAGCTTGACATCCAAATATAATCGCTTAGCAATAACTGCTTGTGAAAAGATTGAATTGAAAGGACTTGTAAGAATAAAAATAAAACAGGTCATAAAAAGTATTTCAAGAAATGAAAAAAAAAAAGAAAATTATAAATTACACTCAAGGTGAAATGACTAGTATTGCTTTTGAAAAATAAAAGTTTTATATGTAATTATTGAATAAGTGTTTAATTTGAATTAATGAATTTGAAAAACAAGAAATTGAAAAAGAAGCAGAAACAGATAAAAAATTATAAAATTAAAGTTGTTAGGAAACAGATAAAATCTTAAAAAGGTACTGGCATATAATAGGTATGTATGTTGCATTTAAATTTGGATGAACAAGCATTTTATGAGTTTCATTTGTTGTATACTTTGTTAATTGATCTTTTACATATCTAAATAATTTTTTGTTAGTGTATATTTTTTAATTAGCACGTTGTAATTTTTAAAATATTATAATTTATGTTGAATTGTTACAATTTAGTATATAATAAATAAGTGAAGCCAACCCCAAACTTATCTGTATTTTTAATATTATTTAATATTAAGATAAGAGGGGAAAAAATAAAATTAAAGTAATTAAAAGACAGAAAAAAAATTTTGATAAAACATCATTGGATGGTTTGGAGTTTTGTCATCAAATAGCACATGAGAGGATTTCATTTTTCTATGTTGCAAATTTCACGACGTCCATGATTGGGATTTTAGAGAAAAACAAAATCTTCTAAGAGAAAAATATTAAAAAGAAAAAGAAAAAACACAAGTAAGTACATACCTGTAAATGAGTTACACTCAAATATAATTCTTTCAAAGATGTTGCAGTTACTTATTGATTGTGGAATGCTTCCCTCTAATTGATTACGACCAACATCAAGGTTTCAAGTAAAAGGAGTTGATGACACATTTCTTCTGGCAAATACCCTTTAAAGGTTATTGCCAAGGGCCAACATATCTCAAAGAAGGCATGTCCCAAGAAATGAAGGAATTTCACCTATAAATAAAATACAAAATATTATTCAATACGCGGTAGTATGACAAGCATGTTCCTAATAAATTCACACGGACACAAGCATATAAATAATAGATGGAGTTTTGGTAATTAGATGCTTTAAAATTAATAGAAAATAATTTAATTTTGTGTGGGCTGTAGTTTAAAGGAGACCCTTTCAATATTAATGGCAAATTGCTGAACATCAGAGACTATGAAATTAATCTCACCTAATGTAAAATGTACATCCAAAGTATTTAAAAGACTCTAACTAAAAATCTGAGGATGAATTCAATATAGGCAAAAAAGGGCTGAAATTTTTAGTTTTTCTTTATGGAATTAAAATACTTTTAGTTACACATTTTGAAGATAAAGCATAAAATTAAGAATAAAATTTCACTTGTTTCAATTTAAAAAGTGAATAAAATACGAGTTATGTATATGTTGATGAGAGAATTAGAAGTATTGTGAAATCTTTTCAAATACAAGTCCTTTCATCAATAAAAACAAAACAATAATATATATATTGTTAGCAAACCATATTTATTCTAATGATCCACAATTATATTTGTTTCTTTTTAAAGACATTTTTGCTGGGTAAAAACTGGGAGGACCCTTGAAGATTACTATACCATATCATATATTGATAGTCCACAAAGTTTTTCAGACCAGTACTGGCAAGGCTTCCCCACTTTTTTTAATAATCCAAATTATGTTTTATTCTCTTTCCAAGGATTTCTGTTACGAATGCAAACTTTTCAGTAGGCTTCTCTTGATTCTTTGACATGAATGAAAAAAATGAAAAGCAAAATCTATTTTAAAATTATTTCCATTTGAGAGATGAAAACAAAAACAAAAAACACAAAACACGGTCTAAGACAAATCATAATTAAAACTATTACCTTGCAAATTGTTGTAACGAAGAATGATTCCTGGAGCCATTTTATTGATCAAGAGTATATAAAAATGTTTTAGATATCAAGTGGTCCCATCAGTTGATGACCTTACTTTTACTATTTTGGCATTGTAAAATTGTTTGCATATAATATACATTGAATAAAAAGAAACTCATAAATATTTAAAAAGGGAGAAAGCAAATTTCCTCTAACATCAAATTTCTTACCCTTTAATATTGCAAATGAGTACAAGAAATAACTATAATTTTTATGCATTGCCAAGTAATCATGTAGCATAAGACATTAGACTGCTTTTCAGCAATTTATCTCTGCATGAAGATTTTTTTTTGGATGCAGTTTTAGTGAGAAATT
>NW_021634801.1:0-26980 GCF_004799145.2 Neltuma alba | reverse complement strand
TCCAAACAAACATCGTCGTTGCACAATTCTTTTATGACAGAGACTTGATAGAGATGAGAAAATACCTAGAGGGCCCATAACTATCAATTTGTATTATAATAAAGGAATTTGAGAACGATCATTTATCTTCCCTTCTTTATCTACAAAGTGATATGCTTTTGAGATGTTCAGCCATGCGATGCTATCTCGATTAATAAACTCGTCACATATTCCTTTTGAAAAAATTTAAATGAAAAAGTATAGAGATATTAAACAGAATAAGAAAAAATGGAATGAACTTGTCGTACCATGCATTATCGAGATGACATTTAGCTTAGAAGATGAATATACACATCCACGCACTTGTATAACTAGTAATACACAAAGGATGATTTCAAATTTTGGAGAACAACATTATTTACAGAACAAGAATTATTATCAATATCCATTAAGCTTTGACTCTATTTGAAATCGATAAAACTAAACATTACACACTGTTTTTATACAACCGTAAATCATCTACAGACTCATCTGTAAGGTTATAGCGACCTATACATGACACCTCAAAGCACTCTTCCTTCTGTTATAAAAGGTTTTGCCTACCGAATGCTTTTCAAAATGAATATAACTCGCATCTAGGGAAGAAAGTCATTTCCTGTAAAATCAAAGTCCGCCTAAAACTAAGTTCTAACTTTATTATCATTTAAACCAATATAAAATTTAATCCAAGGATAAACCTCATTTTTCCAGGGGAACAACCACATACATTATCTTTAGAATCGATCCAGAGCAAAAAGAATGAAACTTGGCAAAATTACGAACCTTCAGCAACCATATCAAAAACTTTTTCTTCAAATGTAAAAACAATGTCAAAGGATCCCTCAGCAGCATTGTCTTGCCATCGTTGAGGTGCTAATTTTACTGTTGAATTCCTTTTAAGCATTGGTAAAATTCCATTTCGCTTGTAGCAGCAGTTTCGTTAAGGTTCAACCTTAATGGTACAATGAACAAGAATTGAAGTGCCATGGATGCTAATGCAGGAATAATGAACAACAATGTGTGTGTCAATTCTGTATCTTACACTATTTATATTTTAGACACTTCAAGACACAACGTGTAAGATAACCATATATCCATGCAAAGTTTACAAACAAATGCAGGCAAGCTCTTGCCCCACCAAAATTTTCCCTATGTGGTCTAACAAAAGCAGAACAGCTGAAGCTGAAAAAGGGAGAAAAATTCTTGTTTCCTGTTTGCTCGATAAATCATCCCGTATCAACACTGCACAATTTATGAATGAAAATAGAATTAAATTCATTTTTCTGAAAATTCGAACAAATCAATCAATCTTAGCATACTAGCCCGAACACTGAGGCATGCACAGAGTCGATTACTGCGTATTACAATTCACCCACCAGTTTCTGTTATCTTTTTGGCCGAAGAAAGAGGACGAGTAGGAAAATAGTTGGAAAAGAAGGAGGATACAGTTCTTGGTCTTTTCTGCGAAGATCGTCCAACATCTGCTTGTAGGGAGTTCCAAAATCGTAGACATTGGGTTCTCTGAGGGAGCGGCCAGGGAGCTTAACGTGGGCACCAGTTCCATAAGAACACACATCGAAGCCCTGCCTTTTGAGGAGGGAGTGAGCTTCCATGCTTCGGTTCTGGTTCGAAGAACACACCACAGCGTACCGAAACTTCATGGTCACTGAATATGGAGATTCAAGGGATTGACTAGAAATTCGCTTCTCTTCCTCCTATCGTGTGAATGGAAGGCTAGAATGGTGAGGCTTCCGGCCACAGAGCAGCAGTGTTTGGTTGGGTTCTTTTCGGAGGGGATTCTTTTCTTCTCCCCTCCAAAATTTTGGAGGGGATAGAGATAATTTATCATATCCTGACTAAATTGCCACTTGCCAGATCATTTTTCCAATATCCCAATTTTACCCTTCGCCCTATTTTGTACCTCAGCCGCTCCTTCGCGCGTTGTTTTCTTCCTCCAGTCGTCGTTGCCGCCACTGCTCCTCCAGCAGCCGCCGCTGCCACCTGAACCACCGTAGTCGATCGTCGCCTCCGCCATCATCTTTGTGTGCCTCGTCTAGTCGTCCGTGAGACTTCGACCCAGGTGAGCTCCGTTGTCTCTTTTCCTTACCTCTGAATCTTGCCATAGAACTTGTTAAAGATCCATCAAGTAGATTTTTGGACAAATCAAGGGGTCGCCGTCATGGGTTTTGTGTTAAATTTACTCAGATAAGGAATAAGTATGTTCAGTCGTTCTTGATTTTGTGATGAGCTGCTGGCATTAGTTAATTTAGATGTCATACTCTTTTACTGTTATGATGTTATCAATCCAGTTGATGGCTTTGGTTATGAGGATGAGTGGCTTTCGTCACGTCTCCGTTTTGTTATTCACTTTCATATTGTCATGAACTGAGGATAAATGCCTAAGAGGATTACTTGTGCTGCCTATGAGGGGGATTTCTATCTCTTGAAACATTGGGTTAAATGATCCCATAAAAACTGACTATGATGAAAGATCACCTATGGTATGAACTTCATGCATCCGACCTATTCTTCCATGAATCACTTAATGATGAAACTTACTGTGCTAGCTCTTCATTAGGCATAAAAAAAAGTCTTGTTTTTATCAATAGATGATATCTATTATCTGATTAGATGTGTGTTTTTCATTAGGTTTTACCAGTTGAAATTGTTAATGCATAGATTTATGGTGGCTGCCAATACTTGGAATTGCATTGAAGAGCTATAGTTCAATTTGTTTGTATTTTTGTACGGTACTATGTGACTCATGGAAAAAATAGGTTACTATGTGAATTTTGGGTTGGGGGGAGTACTTGAAGGAGTCATGAGTAAAATAACTGGTAGTAGAAGTGGTTGAGATATTGTTAGGATGGATATGGCATAAAAGTTTTGGATGGATCCTGCTCCCGTCAAATTTTCGCTGCTGCGTATTCAGGTGCCATGAGTATAAGGTGGCCCAGAGTATTGACACCCACCTACCTCTCCCAGATTTTGCAATTGCAAAAAAACCCATTAAAGGCTCTCCAAATTTTCAGAGAAGCCCAATCAAGGTACCCCAAGTACCACCACAATGGTCCAGCATATGCCACTATGATTAGCATCCTTGGGAAATCAGGGCGAATCACAGAGATGAAGGACGTAATAGAGCAGATGAGGAGGGACTCATGTGAATGTAAAGATTCAGTCTTTGTATCAGCTATTAAGACATATGCTGAAGCTAGAATGGTAGATGAGGCTATCTCTTTGTATCATAGCATTCCTCGGTTTAACTGTATTAACTGGACGGAATCTTTCAATACCCTGCTGAAGATATTGGTGAAAGAGAACAGGCTTGAAGCTGCTTACCATCTTTTTAGGGAGAGCTCTTATGGTTGGCAAGTGAAGTCTCGTGTTCAGTCCTTGAACCTGCTTATGGAAGTTCTTTGCAAGAAGAATCGATCCGATCTTGCACTGCATATATTCCAAGAGATGGACTATCAAGGTTGCTACCCAGATAGAGACAGTTATGCAATCTTAATGAAAGGATTGTGCCAAGATGGGAGGCTGCATGAGGGTAAGCATTTATTATATTCAATGTTCTGGAGAATCTCACAGAAAGGCAGTAGTGAGGATATTGTGATATACAGAATTCTTTTAGATGCTTTATGTGATAATGGTCAAATTGAAGAAGCCACAGAAATTCTTGGTAAGATTTTGAGAAAAGGACTAAAAGCTCCGAAGCGTTGTTGTCACCGGCTCGATCTTACTCGGTGCAATGACGGTGAGGATATAGAAGGCATGAAGTGCATGATTCATGAAGCGCTTTTCAAAGGAACCATACCAAGTTTGGCCACCTACAGTGCTATGTCTATTGATCTATATAAAGATGGTAAGATTGTTGAGGCTGATAAAGTCATAGCGGAAATGCAAGATAGAGGCTATAGACCAACACCTCCTATTTTTGAGGCAAAAGTGGAAGCCTTGTGTAAAGAAACTTATGTAGATGAAGCAATGAAGGTCATAGAAGAGGACATGGTGAAAGCCAATTGCCTACCATCTGCCAGCGTGTACAATGTTGTGTTGAAAAGCCTATGTAATGAAGGTCAATCAATGCTGGCCCTTGAGTATCTAAATAAGATATCCAAGAAGTCAGGTTGCAAAGTTGACAACGAATCTTACACCATTGTACTGGAAACACTGTGTCGTGAGAGAAGATATATCGAAGCGAGTCAACTTTTGGAGCAGATGTCGATCAAGTCATATTGGCCTTGTTCTTATACTTACAATTCACTCATTAGTGGTCTTTGCTCTGTGGGAAGCCAGTATGAAGCTGTAATGTGGTTGGAGGAGATGATAAGCCAAAGTAAGCTGCCAGAAATTAGTGTCTGGAATCTATTGGTGTGTTTGTTTTGTGATTCAGAGAAGATGAAAGTGTCCACTGAAACATTACATCGCCTATGTAGGGTATGATTCTTCTTGCTTCTTTATTTACCAGCCTATTAGCATTCAGAATGTATTGCACTCTTGTAATATTAAGTTTACCGGTTTACCCCAGTCGCAGGATGTCATGAGATCTAAATTTTGACAGGATTTTTATTTTGATGCCTCACAGGCAAACCAATTTTGAAGTTGGTTCTAACCATATTTTGTTCTCATTTCTGCTCCTCTTGATTCAAATTCTAACTGAACTAGTCCTTATGTTAACTAATGTATCATTTAAATAGAGAATTACAATCAAGTCCCAAGGAAAGGATTTAATTACTGTAAAGTCCACTAACAATTTGAAGAGCATGCAATGACAAATTTTAGGGTAGCAAATTATGACAGGTACATACTGGTCACTTGTCATTGGGATTTCTTAGTAATTAAATTCTTTCCTTGAGGCTTCATGGTAATTCTCCCTTGTTTTAAAATGGTTGGCAATTCATTAACAAAGAGGCCAGTTTAGGTGTCCAGGGAATAAATATTTTATCTGTCAGTGTCAAGGGACTGGGGAATTGATCAATATTTCAAGAGTATTGTTACTAAATTTTATATTGCATAAGCTTAGTCATGTGCCCTCCTGGTTTCCATGCCCTACCAGTTGCCATCATCATCTGTGATTACCCTCCAAGCTTGAAAGCACTAGTGTCATTTTTTGTACAGGTTGGGGCAACTTCATTTCTGGGGACCAAAAGTCTCCAAAATCCATAAACAATGCATTGCGCGCACGGTGTGATATAATACTCAATTATTATGCCAACTAATCCCCCACACTAATCTGAATTATATATTTCAATTGGCTATCAGAGTTCTGTTTGCAAATCCTTCTCATAGCTACTTCCCACGCTACAAAATCCACTAGTTTCCTATCCATTAATTAATAATAGTATTTATTTTATTGTTCCTGTCGGGCGATATGTTTATTTTGCTTATGCTTTTGGGTTGAGTTGTTTTTATGTTTGTTTGTATGATGATATTGGCCTTACTTATTTAATGGTAGGGACTTGAGTGGAATATACTATTACTGAGGGGGGAAAAGGAAAAAAAAAATCGTTAAATATTTTATGTAACATTTCATATTGCTCAGTCTGAAATTAGATGTTCTGTAATATCTTAATCTTCATCAATTTCTGTCCAAAGTGCATAGACAATTGTGACGTCTGGACAAATACAACCTAGATGATACTTCGCTTCACTTTCTTGCTTAATGCTTATTTTAAACTTCTGTAAATAATCTTTTCCAATTATGGGTGTTAATCCACGTGTCTTTGATGTTAATTCAAAGAAAATGGGAGGAAAAACAAGAAAACCAGCTTTTATATAACTCCTTGTAAGAATTTTCGTAAGTTAATAGATAGAAGATAATTTGCTAATTACTATATAGTCGTGGTAAGTTTTCGGAAAATAAATGTGAAATTCCTACAACTATAATTGAGTCAAATATATATATTTTTAATCTTTCTAAATTTGACACTAAACTGTGAAAACATGAGAAGAAATTTTATTACGCCAGTTAAAGTATTTTACACCTTTTTTTCAATTGAACAAACAAGCACCGACAGTTTTAGATTACACGTGTAGGGTCAAAATCGTGGCTTCATCACACACACATATATATCCACTTGGCTCCACCATGCAATTTAGCTCATTATATTTGGCAGTAAACTGCGGCTTGCTGGCTGCTTTTAATTTCAAATCCATGCACTGTTACAGTGAATGGAATTTGAGGGCTATTAGTTTCCTTGTTCATGTAAAACTTCGTTATATTTTACTCTCCTCCCTCGTAAATATAAAATATTTATACACACTAATATAAAAGTCTTATATTGAGAAATGAAAAAGTATATATATACTCCTCCGGTGCTTAATATAGAATTTAATTGTTGAGTTGGTTTTGATCCTAAATATAAGACTCATTTCTCATATTTATCAATTTTCTCTAAATTACTCCTATGAATACTCCCTCAACTATAATGAAGTAGAAGAGAAAGATGGGGTATTAAAAAATATGATCATGGTATTTTAGGAAAAACGTATCACATTTCTTATAATTAACTAACTTACCTAACTTCTTTAATCTAATCAAATTAGTTAAATAGGCCTTATATTAAAGATAAAAGGAGTATATATGTGTGTAAAAAAGAAGAAGGCTGCTATTTCAGTCACATCCAAATTCCGGACGTGATGTTAACCCTAACTTTTTTTAACTTTTTCTTAGAATTTCTCGTTTTTTCGACTATAATCATTATAGGCCACGCACGCTTACGAAACTTTTTTAGCAGTTCAAAAAACAGTTTTTTTGTTTAATTTTATTTTTTGGAGGCACATGCTACTATAATGTTAGCCACAAAAACGTGAGTAAAAATCAAGCTATTTTTAATTTTTAATTATGCATAAAACAACGAAGCCTATCCTGAAAAGATTAAATAACTGTTTGTTAACTGCATCGAGGAATTGTATACAATCAACTTGGTCCCAGTGATTTTGGATTTTTATATGACAATACAACTCCTTTTGTTTTTAGCATTAGGAAACAATATCTCAAGCAAATAGATGATGCTACCTCAACCTATTTCTCTTTTTTTTTATAATATTTTTATTGATTGTAAAAAAATTTTACCTTCTTCAACATACATGTTCAAAAAAAGTAGTTTATGAAGGTAAATAAATATTTGTAACAAATAACTAACTTAACTAATTTTTTTAATATCTTTAAATTAATTATTTGGTTGTTGTATTAAGGACAGAAAATAATAATTGATACAAAAAAAATTTAAAAAAATTAATCACATCATGATGTTCAATTATAGAATGTACAGGATTATTAGCATTAAAATTATATATTAGCTACACGTCGATAGTAAAATTTTAAAAAAAATTATGTATCATATAAGTTGTATTACTGAAAATAGACATAATTTATTTTAGTCCCATGCAATTTTTTTTTTTTTAAATCCCACTTTAATATGTCCTCCCCACGCACACCGTTAATATTTTGGCAGCCTCTGTGGGACAGTGGACCCCACTCTCATATCCTCCCTCCTTCCTCTCTCACTCATTTTCATGGCCGTCGTCTTCCATCTGTATCTTCTTTTTATTTTTGGTTAAACTTCCATCTAGCTAGTATCATCTGTCCCTCTCCGCAATCCAATCCTGCATTTCTTTATTTATTGTGAAAATAAATTTTTAAAATTTTTTACTTTGCATTATTTACCTGGCCCCTCAAACGCACTCTCTCCTCCCACTCGCTCGTTCATATATACATATATGCACACAAACGGATCCTTCGTTTCATCTTACACTTTCTTCAGAAATGGCCGTCGTTCGTCAACGCCGCCAACTCAACCTTTGCCTAGTGCTGCCGGAGCCCTCCGATCATCGCCGTCTCTTCCCCTTGCCCACCGCTTCCTCTTCCACCGTCTTCTCCTCTGCTGCAGATGTCACTCCTAACGACATCGAAAAGCTTGAAGTTCTTGGCCACGGAAATGGTGGTACGGTCTACAAGGTTCGCCACAAGCGAACTTCTGCTATCTACGCTCTGAAGGTGGTCCCCAGCGGCTCCGACCCGATTACCTGCCGCCAGGTCCGGCGAGAGATGGACATCCTCCGACGGACGGACTCGCCTTATGTAGTACAATTCCACGGTTTCTTCGAGAAGCCGTCCGGCGATGTTGCGATTTTGCTAGAGTACATGGACTCGGGGACGCTGGACACTCTGCTAAAGAAAAACGGCACCTTCTCTGAATCCCAACTCGCGGCGGTGGCGCGTCAAGTTCTCAATGGGCTGAGCTATCTCCACGCGAACAACGTCATCCACCGCGACATCAAACCATCGAATCTTCTAGTGAATCAGAATATGGAAGTGAAGATCAGTGACTTCGGAGTCAGCAAGGTCATGTGCCGGACGTTGGACGCGTGCACTTCATACGTCGGTACATGCGCGTACATGAGCCCGGAAAGGTTCGACCCGGATAGATATGGAGGGAATTATAACGGGTATGCGGCTGATATATGGAGCTTGGGTCTCACGTTGTTTGAACTCTATGTGGGTCATTTTCCGTTTCTTCCGGCAGGTCAGAGACCCGATTGGGCCACCTTGATGTGTGCCATTTGTTTTGGCGATCCACCTACCTTGCCAGAGAGTGCGTCCGACGAGTTTCAGAGCTTCGTGCAGTGTTGCTTGAAGAAGGAATCAAACGAGAGGTTGACAGCATCTCAGCTTTTGACCCACCCATTTCTATGTCAACCATAACCCGAAATCCGGCCCGCATATATTCATCATCGTTGGGGTCAGTAGGATTAGGTCCTTTTTCTTTTTTCCTTTTGCTAAGATGGTGGATAAGCCCTCCCACATGCAATTTTCATAATCATTCTCATTGTAAATTCTGTTAAGATGCAAAGATTATTTCAAGTTTTTTTAATTAGTTATACAACTTTGGAGATTCATGTTTCAACAAGTTTAGTTTGTTCGGTGCTATTATGAAATTGCGAGTAAAGTTGGAAGCGAATATATCTTTTCACTGAAGTTAATTTGATTATTAGTTTTGAATCAGGGAGTTAATAACATGAACCCTTAAATAAGAATGAGATTGCTAGTTCAATGACTAAAAAATCAATTGGATAAGTTAACACTAAATTAACTAAATTCTTTAGCTTTATCTACCTTTAATAAGTTAACATTTTTACTAATAAATATATTTTAAATTCATGATTCTAGAAAACGAATCTCTAATCTAAAAGAATAGAAATGAAAGCTTCTTAATTTAAATTTAACTAGCAAAGAAAAAAATCCCTCAAAATCACTCTGCCCGTACTCCCTTCGCCTCACCTCATCGTGTCTTCACAAATGGCTGACGTTGCACGGCAATGTCACCACCGCAACATTAATTGGCATTAGGCTGCCGGAGCCGTCCCTTTGCTTCCCCATCCCCGCCGCTTCCTCTTCCACCGTCTTCTCCTCCGCCGCAGACCTCACTCCTAACAACAAGGTTGGCCACAAACAAGCGAACTTTTGCTGTACACGCTCTGAAGGTCGTCCATATTGCAGTTGCGATCCGGTGACTTTCCGGCGGGTATTTCGAGAGATAGAGATGCTCCGACGGATGGACCCGCCAAACGTAGTACAATTCTCCGGTTTCTTTTTTATAGAAGCCCCGTCACATCTCAGCGTTGGACGCGTGTAATTCAATCGTTGGTACATGTGCGTACATGAACTCTGGAACGGTGCAACCCGGTTACATATGGCGGGAATTATAACGGGCATGCGGCTGATATACGGAGCCTTGGGTGCAACGTTACGTGGGTCTTTTCCCGCTTCTACCGGCGGGTCCCAGACCCGATTGGGCATATGTAATATTTATTTAAGGGTCTGTTTGGATGAAACCAAACCGTGGTTTGGAAAAGTGATTCTGGAGAATGGATTCTAGGGAGAATAGATTTTGTGAAGAATAGATTTTGTAAAAAAGTGATTCTGAGAAGTGAGAGTGTTTGGATAGTTGTTATCAGAAGCACTTTTTATATATACAAATTACTAAAAAAAAGACATAAGTTAATATGATAATTACAGAAAAAATAGATTTTATGATATATTTTAATTTGAAGGAATAAAATTGTTAATAATATATTTTTTACCAACATAATTAATAATACATAAGATAATATAATTAATAAATAATTAATGTGTATATATATTTATAAAATATAAGATTAAATATGTTTATCAAAAAATATGTTTATAAAAAAAATAACAAGATACATATCATATAGGCTCTCACACTCTCCTTTTTTCTCCAAAAGCAAAAAATTTTTGCTTTTTCCAAAACCATGGTTTTGGTTTTTAGAGGAGGTGTTTGGGTGATTGACACCCCAAACCATGGTTTGGGTTCCCAAACCATGGTTTGGGATGTCACCCAAACACACTCTAAATCATCAACCAAAATCACTGTCATTGCAAAGTCGTCAACTCACTATGAACTGCATATAAATTATAAATTAAATTTAAAAAAAGATATATGATTTATAAATTATTATAATACAGTTTGTTTTAAACTTAACGCATATAAAATTATGACTAGTTCATTGGCATAAATTCGGTGATTTTGGTAAGAATGTATTTTCGATTTGACGCAGAAAATAAATAAAGTGGGGTTATGCAGGTCCCACGTGATCAGGAATATGATAGAATATTGTTTGGGGAATCGTCTAGGAAACGGGCAAAGGGAAGTGCACATAATAAATATAGCCAAACATGTCCTAATCATTTGCCACCTCCGTGTATCAGCATCAACGTATACGTCCAACGTGCAACACTCCTCCTTTCATTTATATTTTCTTTATGAATGTGTATCATGAATATATCTTATTCATATCGGCCGAATTTTTATGAATAAATTTCCACTTATTTTTTTCTTTTTATTCCATGAATGGCGTGTTTAATCATTGCTTATATATAATATCTGTATAATAATATGAGCAGCCCTAATTTCTTGAGAGAAAATGATATTTATTGGCCTAGAAATAAAATTAAATACAAACATGATCCTCGGATATTAGAAAGTACTAATCAGTTTTGGTTGAATATAATTAACGCATATTTTTCTAATTATTGTTATAACCCAAACTAACTCAATTCCAAGTTTTATAGGGAAGCAATTCTGCAAAATGACAAAATAAATTATGGTTTTAAATAAAATATTAGTGTTAACTAAAAATAAAAATATAATTAATAATATTTTGTATATTAATTTTATGCAATAAAATAAGAACTATGTTTTAACATGAATATCAATCCGAAGCTTCGGCCCAGCATGAGGCAGCGTTGGGCAGGGGAGGTGGTGGGTCCCCCAAAACGCACTATACAAGGTGCCAAACACAAGAGCAGCCAAGGGCTGAGAGTAACGTGACTGGCATGTGCCAAGTGGATCTCTAAACTCAGTTTTCATTTAGGAATAAGATAAGGACTTTTATTTATTTTTTTTTAAAAAACTAAATTTGTATAACATATTAAATTATAATCTAATGATTCCTAATTAAACGTGTAAACAATAAACATTATTGTTTGGGGATATTATATAAGTTAATAAATTATATTTTTCCGGTCCTTAACATATAACCTAATTAATTAATTTAAGAAGATTAAAAAGTTAATTAAATTAGTTAATATGATATTTTTTTTTTTAAAAACACCATAAGCATTTTTCTTAATTTCTTCCATCCCTCTTCTATTTGATTATTATTAGGAAAATATCAATAGGGTTCATTTGAAAAAAATTGATAAATATGTGAAATAAATTTTATATATAGGACTAATATTAACTTGTTCTCCTATGCACGTTGCTATTATGCCAACAAAATTTCTTTATATAATATCGAGCTTGGCTGGTTGTGACTTATTCAATTTATGGTGGTATTTTAACATTGCTATACTTAATTTGACTTTTCAATTATTAAACAAAGACAACACTTGTATGTCTCCAAATTTAAATTATAATAAATAAAAAGGAAAAAATAACAGTAATTTGATTGAATTTTCATAGTTTTTATATTTGCTTTGGGTTCGTCGATAAGCCCAAATTGATCATATTGGACCAGTAGCGAGCCCAAATAATCATGCTGTGGGCCATTTCTCATGCGAAGTCCAATAGAACAATGACTGGGATTCATTACCCTCGATGGCATTCAAAGCCTGTCTTCTGAATTACACACACAACCAAAATTGTGTGTTACGATATTTAATCTCAATGTGTCAGTTTAATTGTAAATTGTTGCCCAGAAATATGATTTGCTATCCATCACATAATTAGATTTTTACGCTGATTTTTTCCCCAAAAGAACATGATAATATAGAGATACATTAAAAAATTACATCCAAATTTAATTCACTTGATATACTGCTCTATTGCTATTTACAAAGACAGAGAGAGAGAGAGAGTTTCTTTTTTGTTATAGAGAGAATATTTTTATTGTTCCTATTTATAAGTCACGTTATTATATTTTAATGTAAATGAATTATTTTACTTTTTATTTATTATTGTACACATTGAAACTTAAAACCTCGTGCTGAAAGCCAAAGCCCCTTCCACAAAGACCAATGCCTTGATATTGTACAGACTATGGATTGTTACTCTTTCAAAAACTGTATAACTGTATGTATATCAAAACATCGGAAAATTGGTGAAACTTATATTGGAAGGGATTTATACATATGACAAGAGATGTAATTAATTACTACCTAATTGTAAGAGCCATGACTAATTTGAAGAGATTAAGGAAGTAAGTTAAATTAGTTATTTGTCCTAAATAGGTGTTGTCTTTCCTAAAATATCTTTGCTAATTAAGTGTATTTACTTGAACTATTATTGTTAGAAGGACTACTTTGAAAAAAATATATATAAATATGAGAGACAAAATGGATTAGGGTCTTATATTTAGGACCAAAATAAAAGTCAAATAGGGTCTTATATTAAAGATCAGAGGTAGTAATAACAGGCACACCCACATACTACTATTAAATGGAAATTTCTGAAACTGGCGGAGATGTGAACGTGTGCTCCAAATTAAAGGAGTACAAATTTACTCCATATCTAAGAAGACCACTAGGTCATATTAAGTATCAAATCGTAACTAAAAAACATATCATAAGCTCAACTGATACATACATATACATATATATATATATATATATGAGATAATACATTGATTAATTAATAACTGATACATACATATATATATGAGATAATGCTTTGATTAATTAATAATTAGGAACCAGAAATTAACTCAGAAAAAAAGGAACTAGATAATATTAAAGTGAGGTGAAGAAGAGGACAACAATAAAGTATAATTGTATAGCCATGGAGTGATTAATCAGCAATAGAGATAGAAGGTGTGGGATGACTTAAAGCAGAAGAAGATCAATATAAATGACTACACAGCTCTAAATTAAAGTTCAATGAGAGGGAGCTGAGGACATCGAATAGGTTAAGTACGTGTTTGGATGTCCATTTTGGGACCCCTAAGGCTAAAAGGGACCCCCAAACATGGCCTAAATACTTGTTCAACTGGAGAGATATATAGAGAGGCTCTAGTGTGAGACTCACATATATGGTTGCAGAAAGATATATAGGTAGCTACATACACGTTCAGGGGATTTAGATGCTATAAATCAAGGATGTGTTTGGAGGTTAGAGGAAGAGGAAGAAGGAGAGAGGGTTAATCCAGCAAGGTCTCTGAGTTGAGAATGCATGTTGTTGATGAAAGCCAGTGACTCTGTTTGAGGCTCCTCCATTGCTTCTTTCAGCTTCCCTAGCGCCACACAATATGCTTCCTATTATTCCATACCAAAAAACCTTAGGTTAAACTTCTTGTTAATTTGGCCCTAAATTAATCTTCACATGACCTAAGTAATCATAATGGTGTGCTAATTTAAAAAAATATTGATACACTATAAAAAGTAAATACATATCATGGATGGAAAGCATTATATAAGTATTATAAGTTATTAACGGATTATTGATATCATTGAAGTAACAATAATGTTAATTTTCTTTTCAACTGGAGCTACACATGAAATTAATAAATTAAAGTCCCTTCATAATATATAATATTGGAAAATAAAGCATATATAATAGTGTTATTTTTTTGGTAGAAACAAAAAGCAAAAGAAATATAATGTCGATTCTCACTGATGAGAGACAGTGATGGTATCTGTACAACACAAGCTACTAACCCCAGGCATATAACCTAGCTTAGCGCCTTTCAAAGTATAAATATCACAATTATATTTCCAGGAAACTAAGCATATCACTCTCACAGAGTAAAAACCCTTGTGCATTCACGATGCAGAAGAGAATTAAATGACTTAACATCAGAGTCAGACACAGTCTTCAAACATGTAAGCTAGCTAGGCTTCTGTTTAATTCTTATGATTAATTTAATGAACGAGTTGCTTTTTTCAGTACATTAAGATTCAAAAGCATTAATTAAACATTTACCATGAAGTGATCGAGCTCTGAATGACTAAGCATGCCCAAGTTTTGCTTCATTGATGCTTTCTTATTCCTCTCTTTCTTCTTCTTCACTTTTTCAAAGTTGGAAACCTCACCCACCTGAACAACGCAAACACAAACTCCACCATTCATACACTATGGTTCAGGTAAACCAGTTCAAGATTTCTATATAGCTTTAAGTTTCAAACACGGTTCAGGAGAAAAGAAACTTAAGACCCCCCTTTATATGCACAAGTAGGGATTTCTAAGTAAGAGATCGACAATGAAATGGTTTTGTGAAGCATGCATCACAGCAAATCTTGAACTGGTTTGGGTTTTTGTGTGATTTTAGTGAGAGAAGAGGGTAGCTTAGAGTATGAAAAGAGATTAAGAATATAATTAATACCTTCAAACAGTTGAGGTGTTGCTGAACAAGAAGGTCATAAAGAGGATGGTTAGAGATTCTGCCCTTGAGCATCTCATGATCTTTCTCTTCAATATCTTCTTCTTCCTTCTCCTCTTTCTCAGATGTCGAATATTCTTCTCTTTTCTCACCACTCATATTACTTACTTACTGCCCCTCTCTCTCTCTCTCTCTCTGAGATCTGAATTATATATTTCTGATGATGAGCGGAAGATACAGTATGCCTTCAACCTTGCTTTGCGATATATGGCAGATAAATCAGTGATACTGATTCTGTCCCTCCCATATACGCTGATAATAATATATAGAAATAATAAAATAAATAATTGAGATTGTGTGTGTGTGTGTGTGTGTTGTACACTCTGGAGTCTGAACTGTTGAGGTAGAAGATGAGGTCATTCACATGAGATGCTCTCTCTTTTTGGAGAAACCAATTGAATGAAACGACCCTTACATGCAAACGTGTTCATATATATTGATAACCACTCTGAGCATAATTGTACCAACTCTCTGATGTTATAGATAATACATTTTTAATTAAAACTGGTAATATATTCTAAACAAATGAAAAAAAAAAAAGAAGCTTAATTTTATTTATTTATTTATTTGGGGATTATTTTTGTTGGTTTGTGTGTTGCAGTGCCTTGTTTTCAAGGAGGAAAGCAACACTTCATAGGTTTCTCGAGCAACGGGAAGGCTTTGTTTTGTTAGTACATTTGCTGTTAATGAATGGTCTCTGCTTCCCTTGTCTTCTTTCTTTACACTTCTTTTCCAAAAGAGAAACTGTTCATTTCTGGTTTCTTCCTTGATACTTCCTTGTTCATTTCTATTTCCATCACTGTGATTTGGTCACCAAAATACAGGACATAAATGATTATATTCACTTTATAATGAAAAAGAAAAAGTTAAGGACATTATTCAACTGCAGTATATTATATATATATATATATATATATATCTCCCCATGTGTGCTTTCCCCAAAATATCTCACAGTATTTATCGTTGGTTTCATATACTTTTCTATGCATAACTGTTATTAGCCACAACATCTATTTAATTTCTGAAGTATATGTTCATTTTTATTTAAAATTTCTCCAGTTTTTCATTAGAAAATTAAGATGAAATTGCACCTTTAATCTTATAATTTTATATAAGATTTTAATTTAGTCTTCTAATGACTAAATCTAGAGTCAGCCTTTGTTAATATATACCCAATATCATTGCCACATCATATGTCATTATTTCATATTATGTTTAAATTTAGCCATAATTCTAAGGAATGATTAGTTGATGAAAAAATTTACAAGGACCTTCCTTAAATTGACCACAACTCTAGGGATTAAAAATTATGTTTTTCCTTAGTATTAAATTAAAACAAGTATTTTAATGTTTAGAATGACAATCAGAGGCAGGCAATACGCTGAGTTACTCATTTCATCTGAACCTAAGGTATAAAATATTAGCAAAAAAATTCATGATATGACATTTTATTTGTAATATCTTAACCGATGTTTTTATTGGCTTAATTAGGTAGAACTTATGCCTTGTCGGGAAATTAACAAATGAATCATAAATATTATCATGATATGTTATAGATTCTATACTTAATATAGATACTGATAAGTGTCCAAAATTTTCATTAACTTTGAACAACAACTTATTATTTGACCTCATAATTTAAGAATCGATCCTTTTGAAACTTCAAACTTGTATATAACCTCTTAGTATTAATTAATTTACTATTATACTAATAGAAAAAGAAATACTATTGACAAAAACTTCTTAGAAAAGCTGCAGAAAAGTCCCCATTAAAAATTTTATTGATAATAACGACCTAACTCAGAGCATGATCAATAGTCTTTATATACAAAATTTGCAAAATACAATTACTTATTTGATGGTTATGATATTAACCATCAAGCAGTTTACAATAATGCCTGACAGGTAAATAATAAAACTGTCAATCAGTCTCTCCATATTGACCATTTTGTACTCTCTCATTGTAGAATTTGTGGTAAGTATGCTCTTTTTTAAAGTATTAATAAAGTAATAAAATTTCCACGTATAACAATAATTCTTGTCCATAACAAACTAGGGTTTTATTTGCAAGCGTTAACGTTCGCATTAGAAAAAGGTCCTCTAACTTTGTTCACCCCCCCCCCAAAAAAAAAGATTGATAATCAATTGGTCGAATAGATTTTGTGCTTTCAAAAGTGTTGTCTTTTGATGGAAAATACTCCCTTTGTTTTAAATGTAATAGCTTGTTTTCACAAATGTATTATAAATTTTTTAAATTATTCACATATATCAAATGGGGTTTTTATACAAATTTTTTTTTTAGGCCACCATTCACTTAGCGAAAGGACCTCATGCATTTATTGCCCACAAAAATCCAACACACAATTTCATGCTTAAGCAACACTCAAGAAAGTGCTTGTTTAGAGCTACTTATCATAGTTGAAAGATTGCTTTTAAAGGCTCCAATTCCAAATAAGTTCTAAATGTTAAGTATTAGTTGAGCCAAATGACTCCAGGTTGCTATTCATGAGGGTAGTTTCAGTGATGATGAAGAACAGGCAAGGAAATCATCGCACGTATTATATAAGTAACTAATAATGTAACTATAAATTTACCAATGCATATAAATTAATTATCCACCTTCTAACTTTAGAGATGAAAGAGAGTAAATGCCAGCAAAGTGTAATACGTACAATGTCATATTACTCCTCCGGTCCTTAATATAGGACCCAATTGTTGAGTTGGTTTTGGTCCTAAATATAAGACCTATTTCTCATATTTATCAATTTTCTCTAAATTACCCTTATGGATACTCCCTCAACCATAGTTAAGTAGAAGAGGGAGATGAGTATTATGAAAGATGATTATGGTGTTTTAGGAAAAACATGTCACATTTCTTATAATTAACTAACTTACCTAACTTCTTTAATCTAATCAAATTATTTAAATGAGTCTTATATTAAGGATCGGAGAAGTATTAAACTTGCAAATGATAGAGCTTCCTAAGTTGCTGGTGTAGATACGCAACTGTAAGAGTGATAATTGAGGATAAGAGAGACATGAAAAAGGGAAGGAGTGCCTTGGAAAGGGTGCTGTGAAAGATGCTTGTCATGGGCCACAAATGCATGCAAATGTGAAAGAAATGTATAAACATGTACGATGAGCTTTTCAAGGTTTTTCAATGAATGGGCCTCTAAATTATTGCCTGCTATGCTTCTTTTTTCACTACATCAACAAGCAAAAGATTGTCATAATGGGATTCTCTATTTTACTCCGATTTTCTCTCTTCGTCCATTTACTTTATCCAACTCAAAATTACCACTTTACTTTCACAAAAAAGCAGAAAAGAAAGAAGGTGTTTATCTATCTATCTGTATATGTAGATATATCCCACTCATCACCCATCACTATCTGATGTTAATCTTGTATGTTTGTGTTTATGTTCTCTTTTCTTGCTGAAAACACTGAGGATGATAGTCCCAACCAAAGATTACAATTTTCTATCACGTTTGAGAAGATTATATTTTGTCCCTGATGTAGAAGTTATTCAGGATATTGAATTTAATTCTAAATACAAGATTTTAATACGTTTTTCTATCTCTTACTGGACAAATCTATCTAACTTATAAACTGAAATATAATATAATATTGTACAATGGTATTTTAAGAAAATCAAGTCAAATTTATTATAATTAATTAATTAATCTATTTTTTTAATCCATTCATATTAATTAAGTGGCTGTTACATTAAGAGTGGGAGGAGTATATAGTAACATTTCATAACTTTTACAAGGTAGATATCTATTCTGGTTCTGGGATATACCTGAAGACTGACGCGAGGCAAACATTAAGTTATTGCAATTTCATACTATCTTTATTGAATGTTCGGTAACTATAGCTAACGGTTCTCTTTTTGAATTTCAGAATTCACTGATGACGCAATTGATCATAATTTTAAAATTTTTATTTCATACGTACCTGCAAAAGGATAAGGTCATGTAGAATTAGAAGTTACGTACAACGAATGAAGTTTTTTCCTTTTTTTGCTAAATGCATGTATTCTATTATGAAAAAATTTTAAAAAATATTATTGAATTTCAAAATTTCAAATCAATATTAGTTATTAGACTTGTAAAAAAATGACTATACTAAACAAGTAAATGATAATACAATTTTGTAATAATTTCTGATTTGAAATTTTGAAATTTAAAAGTCTTTTTTTTTTTGTAGATTTTCTTTTTTCTTATTGAAGGTAATCCTGTTTAAGATACTATTAGGCACTAAGTGTGAGTGTTTTTCTCAATAAGAATTCAAACCTTAATTTATCTTTTTGTGAGGAATTAGTTCATTTTATTAGACCCAATTCCATCTGTATCAAATGAAGCTTTTGTGGTTTCATACACCATTCTTGTGCTTGCTCCACCTCCCTTCTCATCCTCGATTCCGAGAATTGGGCCTCAGAGTCCAGTCCATTATGGGCTTTGAGGGCCCAACTATTTACTTTTGATGGGTGCTTTGGGTCTGGACAATGTGAGAAAGAATGTAGCATTAGGTATCCACGTCAACAAACTAACTCCTCCTTGTTGGGTTTACGTCCGTATCATTTTGGGAACTTGGCTGACCGAGACTGTTTGGGATTCATTCCCTTTTAAGTATTTTTATATAAGTTAAAATAAAACTCTTTTCAAATATCTAATCCATATCAGTGAATCATGCACCCCCTAATTGGAAGGATGTTATGCACAAAAGTGGGCTTGAAATTTTAACTGTATACTCTTTTAGTCCTATCAATAAGGAATTTCTGATGAAAGGAGCTTAAGAGATTACTAAATTTTTTTTTTTTTGCCAACTACTAAATAATTAAACTCTGGGATTTGGAGAAATCAGTGAAAAGTCTTTCGAAATTTTATTGGTTATAAAGTTCTCTTACGTTACAAAAAGCATCATATTCTCAAGAATTTTATTCACAGTACCGTTATTGAGATTTGGGTTCTACTGATTAATAAAATTTTTAAACAGATTTTTTAACTAATTTTAACTTTTGATCGGGCAGGATATTCAAAAGCTTCATCTCTTCTAGACCAACATTTAATCTTCTAAAACCATGCTAATTATATAACCGAGCAGATTATACCCCATATATCATCTCATGTTCTGTTTTCACAAACAGAACAGGAAAGCCTCATAAACTCAACCCAAAAAAAAAAAAATCCCTCTCTCAATCCATATATTTATCTATCCATGTCTATTTGGCTACGAGTCGCCGACGGAAATGGGAGAGCCCGAGATCCCCAAGGGTGATCGGGATAGGCGGTGGCGGCTTAACTCCGGGATAACAGGTCGGATTTCGGGCTGCACCGGCGACCAATCGGGGATTTTCTGGAATTCTTGCTTGATTTTCCTGACCTGACTATGAATCGGAACGCCCTCTTTAGCAATCGCAAAGCACACATGGTTGATCTTCATCTTCTCCATTCGGCCCACAAGCTTACCTTCTGATATACAAGGGAACACTGTTATATAAATATAAATTAAGGAGAGAAGCGAAGAAGAAGGAAGTCAAGAATGAATCGCAGGGAAAAAGTATGGTGGGAAACGAAGCCCTCTTTTGGAATGTGTTTGAGACGGCCAGATTGGACTCTGACCCTTTGGGCTTTTATAAGACGGTTGAATATATGCTCGTCCACTCTTAAACAAAAAGACTCATATTTTATCAACCAGAATTAAGTCTAGCAGAAAGACTAGTCTCTCACAATGTGATGAACTAAGATTCTAATTTTTATAGAAGATGTGTCTATATTTAGTACCTGACAGTACCTTGAATAGGATTGCTTTTAATAGGAGGATACCTATGCTTAACAAAAAAAAAGACTCATTTTTAAATATAAATTACGTTATCAATAGAGTTGAGTCTAATGGAAGGAGCTAATATCTCACAATACGAATTTTCGCTGGAAGATGTGTTCATATTTAGTACCCAATAGTACTTCGAATAAGAGGATACCTATATTTTAACACAAAAATAATGCATTATAAAATAAATTTTATATTGGAAACAAGAGAGTATCACATAGTTCACGTTTTGGGTGCGGAACATGATTGAAATCTGAAATTGAGCACCAACATAAAATATGAAATAAATTTTGAGCCTTGCGTGCTAGGGCATGGATCCACGTGAAACACGGCTGCGCATGACAAACAACCCAAGGGAAGGGACATTGAACATTTCTTGCCATATAAAATATACTATAAAAGATTGTTTTTTACATTATATTAAATTTTTTGGGTATCAGTTGAAAATTGAAATTGGCATTATATAAGGGTACTTGGATTTAAGCAGGCGGCTGAGATTTTTTAAAAAAGAAAGTTAGAAAGAAATTGTTGATTTTGAGCCCTTTTAGAAACAACTAAATAATTTATAAAATGTGAGATAAATATATTAAAAAAAAACTATCTAAAACACGCTTACAAGTGTTTATATGAGTGATTCCAAACAAACACCTTAGTCTCAAATTATGAACGGAGTGACGTGATGGATGGGGTGGCGCCACGGCAGGTTGGACGGTTAGAGTTGTTATGAGAAAGGAACTAGGTCTTCGCCTCAGTCGACTTTCATTTGTGTGCCACGTGCACAGGTCAACCATGGCTTGGGAAAAATTACAAGTAGAAATCAAGTGTTGTTTGTATTTTCTTTTTGCCGACGCGAAACAAGTGTTTCAAATTCAAACTTTGAGTTGGTCTCAAAATAGAAAATACATGAACCTTCTCATTTCTCCTCGCTCTATCTCCACGCCATTCAGAAGTCTTTAATATTCTATTGACACTCTCCTGCCCCATCAGCATCCTCCCACTGCCTGTGTGTGTGTGTTGTAGTTTTTTTTTTTTTGGGGGGGGGGGAGTTCATATCTATAAATAAATTTTGATTAGAATTTAAGCTTAATATAATTATATCATAGAATTACTTTACCTTTTAATCCTTCATTTTGGTCCAAATATAATTATGCCTATATAATTCTTTTTTTATTCTATTTCTACCTTGCGCATTATTTTTCTTTTAAAAAAAATTCCAATTAAATTCAGCTGAAATATTAAAATCTAGTTTCAAACCCACACTTTTTAATAAATTTTCTGTCAGGCCAACGTGACTAATTAGGGATTTTAAAATTTTGTTGGATGATTGATCATATTACCCCTTACCTCTCTTCTCCCCCCCTCTTTTTTTTTTTAGCCGCCTGTTTTTTCAACCCATCTAACAGGCGTTTTTGGCAACCCTTAAAAATACTCTTAAGAGCATTTTTTTGACGAACGAAATAATTTTTTTATATTATTTATTTCATAAATCGTAAAAATATTTTTAAAATTATAGTTTTTGGTTTATTCCAAATATGGTTTTAATCTAAACACATGTTATTCTTAGGCCCGTAAGCTTCATATCATTTTTTTGATCATTTTTGGTACACGTCCTTTCGCGTTTTTAAGGAATTCCTTGGGTCCATGTAGGAGGCTCACGGACTGTAGTAATGTAGGCCCGTCAAAAGCCCATAATGGTGCTCTCATCCTACTCCGAGTCATTCTCATGTCTCATCCCTTTTCCCAACCATTTTCATTTAGTTTTTTTTTTTTTGCGTTTTTTCTTTTTTCCAAACAACATTTTAATGAGGCGAAATGGGAGTGTTTGGATTAGTTTTTTTTAAAAAAAAATTCAAGATAAATGTGGAAGAAGAATTTTATCTTAATTTACTTAAAAATAATTTTTTTAAGTGCATTTGGGTTTTTTTTTTTGGTACAAGATAAGCTATTTATCCCAAATATAGATGAGTCTTGTCATGCGTTCACATAGATAAGCCACTTCCCCTTTGACCTCCGGAAAATCCTAGGAGGAAGGATTAATTGTTTACCGCTTTTGAATAGAAAATTACTGTAAGATTTCCAAGAAAAAAAAACATATGATTATTTAAAAAATTTCATCACGTTCACAGCTGTGTCTAGCTTCCCCTATCTTAGCTTTCTCCGTCTCGGTCGCTGATGAAGAAGATGATGATGATGATGAACCCCCACATCACTGCAAGAGATGCAGTAAAAAGAGACTGAGAGGAGAAGACAGAAGGTCCAAATCTCAATGACTAGGAGAACAAATTTTTGTTACGGCTTGCTTGGTTTTTTTGGCTAGTTCATTTAGTTGGAGTGTAAAATCTATATTGCTATAGCTACGGCTATATACAGTTAGAAAGAAGCATATTAAAATTAAGCTGTTAAAAGTGAGGGGGGAAAATTACTTTGAGACTTGCTTGTGTATTTTTCCCAGTCAAAGCAATTCTCTGCTTCTTTGCTAGGTCTGATTTAAAGAGACTGACGCTGATTAGACCGGATCTGCGGGAGAGTGAGACGCGGCGTGAACGTGATGTCAAAGGGAGAAAACCGACGTTTTGGGCTCCGTTCATTTCGGGTAAAATTGAACCAATTTTAATACATCAGACAAAATTCCCTCACTTTGACGGTTTTTTTAATCCCACCATTCTGCGATGAATGTTTTCTTGAGTTACCATATATTCAAAATTTACAAGGCAAATTTTTAAGGCATCAAATTAAAAAAAATATAAGACATTTTTTTCCGTCCTCCATTATGTAATTAATAGGAAAAAAAAAAGACAATAAAATACTTTTAAACATGTTAAAAGATAAATTAGGGTGAATGAATTTTAAAATCCTAAATCTGATCTCTTGTATTATTTTAAATTTTAAAATATTTAAAATCATAATATTATTTTTAATATAACTATTAGATAGCAATAATGTGTTAAGAGAATGTACAGTTTCAAAAGTCAATAACTAAGTGTAAATTAGTTAAAATATTATTAAATTGATCATACATACATATCCTTCGAATTACTGTTAAAATTCCCAATTAACCGTGCAAATCCCACTCCCACACAACGGTGCGGTTCAAAACCGCCGATAAGAGAAGTTTATTAACAAGCAATTATAAATAATTTTATAACCACGCGTAGTGAGGGAGCGCAAGTTTTGTATAAAAAAATGATGATGAATTGGATGACAGCTTTCTTTCTCACTCCTTCTTCTTTTTTTATTTTTTTTGTTAAACTCTTCTTCAGCTTGTTTCTAATCAAGTGGGTAGGCTACTTCCCCGAGAGCTGCTCCGAGTATCAAGCACGGCAGATCCTTCTCTGCTCTCCCGGATCTCAAGGTTTTTTTAGCAACGTTTCTGGGGTTCTAATTCCTGAGGTTGCTCGGTACTTCTCTTGCCCTGCATTCTACGTGCAATCATTTTCTATCTTTGATTCCCTTTGTTGATTATGCCCATTAATTAATACTATCATGCGTTCCCATCACTGGCCCTTTTCTGCAATGGTTCTCTTAAAATCTGAGTTCGCACCAGATGGACCTGTGATTCGCCATCCAATCCCCTTTTCCTCCCCAATGTCCCATGTGGGTTGGCCCCGAGTGATTTGAAATTTGTAATGAGTTTGAAATTCAATCGAATTTCCATTAATTTCCGTGTTAAAATCGTATCGAGTTCGCTAAATAGAGACTTAATCTTGAATGGGGGTTAAAAAATTGGCATCATTTAGACCATCGTTCAGTCATTCATCTTTGTTATGTTTCCATGGTAGAGAGAAGGAAAAGGGATAGTCATCCTTTCTTCCAAGTTGCTCAGCCATATGCTTATGTTTTGAAACTTTTCTAATAATGCTGATAAGATGCTTACTACACCAATAATTGTAAGTAATAAATGAAAACGCAATGGTGTTAATTCAGTTTGAAAGTAGAGTTTGAAAGAGAGTTTGCATAGAAACTGACCACAGGAAGTGGAAAATAATGTAAAGTAGGCTTGCAATGGGCTCCCTGCCTTAAATGTGCATCCTGTACTCGTCAATGAATGCTTTGTGTCGTTTACTTTGATTTTGATTAGCAAAATCAGCATAAACATTTATAAATGCTATACTCTGAGCCGACAACTCAACTAGCGAAGTCCTATATTTTTCAACTGTTCTACTGCCTATTCTTTTATAAATATTTCATTCTTGCCATTCAGCTTGATTCCCCTCCCCCTTTTCCGACTTATTCTTTCAACATCTTGTACGATATCTGCCGAAGTTATATTTTTTGGTAGTTGTAACGTCTGGGATACTGTTATTGTTGTTTGTTGGAAAAATTTTATATTTAGGGTAAGGAGCTTATAAAATTTTCAGTTTCTGGTTGGATGAATTTCATTTCATTTAGGCACATACTATGTCAGGGAGGTTTTTTGAGGATTTTCCCCCCTTTGTTTTCCTGATCTGGAATGCACATAAGCTTTTGAGTTTTAATGAATAGACAATCAACACTTGCGTCAATAGATTATGAAGGTTGCACTGATATAGGTTTAGATTTATTCAGATGTCTAAAGCTAATGATGTGGAAAACCCTTCTAATGCGGATGTTCAGAAAGGTGCTGAGGCCCCCTTGCCCTTTAGTCATGATATCCAGGGAACTTGGTACAGTGCATTCCTCCAACAATTTTCGGTATACGGTATTGCTGCTGGATATTGCTTATCTGCATCTTTGCTCTCAATCATCAACAAATGGGTGTCATGAAATTTCCATATCCTGGGGCACTAACTGCCCTCCAGTACTTCACCAGTGCGGCTGGCGTTCTTCATTTGTGGACGGTTCAAGTTAATTGAGCATGACTCTCTGGACCTATTGACCATGTGGTGGTTCTACCAGCAGCTATCATCTTCTACTTATCTCTTTTCACCAACAGCGAGCTACTCCTCCATGCCAACGTGGATACTTTCATTGTATTTCGATCTGCAGTTCCCATTTTCGTTGCAATAGGGGAGACGCTCTTCTTACACCAGCCATGGCCATCCCTTAAGACATGGCTGTCATTAGGCACCATCTTTGTAGGAAGTGTGATCTATGTGCTGACTGACTACCAGTTCACATTTATGGCTTATAGTTGGGCTCTGGCTTACTTGGTTAGCATGACCATAGATTTTGTTTACATAAAGCATGTAGTTATGACCATTGGTTTGAACACATGGGGTCTTGTGCTGTACAACAATCTTGAGGCTCTTCTACTTTTCCCATTGGAGCTGCTTATAATGGGTGAGTTGAAGAAGATCAAACACGAATTCTCCGATGAATCTGATTGGTACTCTTTTCAAGTGGTTTTGCCGGTGGGATTGTCTTGTTTGTTTGGTCTATCCATATCTTTCTTTGGATTTTCATGCCGCAGGGCGATTTCTGCAACGGGATTTACGGTTCTTGGCATAGTGAACAAGTTGTTGACTGTTTGTGATTAATTTAATGGTATGGGACAAGCATTCAACTTGGGTGGGTACAGTGGGACTTTTGATTTGTATGCTTGGTGGCATCTCTATCAGCAATCAACAAGCAAACCAAAGGCTCCAAAACAAGTTACTGCACAAGAGAGTGATGAGGAACAACAGAAGCTGCTTGAGATGCAAGCTAATTCAGAGACCAACATCAGGGAAAATGAAACTGCAAAATCATAGGAGCCAATCAAAGAGATATTTTTACTTTCCACATTGCATAATTCCTTGCAAGTGTACATTGGTTTCGCATCATCATGTAATGTAAGTAAGTTATTCTTTTAATTATATAGATGTAATTCCATGATTCTTTCTCCGCCTTCAATTTCATATGGATTTTTTGTTTTCTAGTGGCCTTTATGTGCTTTTTTAGGAGAAAAACAGGCTCGGAAGGCATTTAAATTTTGAGCCTTCAACTTCAAAAAATCAGCCTCTTCAGTTTATAGTTTCTCATGACTCAATCCATATCAGGTGGAATCTGATCTTCAGGAAGGAGATTCCGTGTATCAAACCCTCACACGTTTTCCCGAAATCCAAAAAAACAGCAGAAGCAACCTGCGTTTTTTTAATATTAAAAAACTGGTTGCGGCACCCAAGAGAAAACTCAATTTTTGAGTAGATTTAACTCTCTCTGGGACAAGTTATTCTGAAACTTTAATTGCACTCTGTTTTACTCTTTTAAGTGGGTGAGACAATGTTTCACATACGAAAGAACTTTCCATGGGTCTTTAAACATTACT